>NC_133472.1:8620643-8920643 GCF_025370935.1 Choristoneura fumiferana | reverse complement strand
TGCTCTGGTTTCAGTTAGTACGAGACAGTACGAGTAGCTACAATTTATACTAGAATTTGTTCTCGCGCAATAACGGTTTTTATCTCGTCTGTACACGGCAACTGCAAAGAAATGTGTTAACAATAAATGTCGAATCGACATGCTCTACATCAGCCCTAAAAGCCTGTGTTGTGATTTATTTTTATTGCCCGCTCTCCTTTTACCGTAGTTCACATCTTGCACCGAGAGTCAATGAAATCGACAATTCTACTCTCCTTTCACATGATTTCACTTTTTTACATAATCATTTATTAATTCAACACTTTAAACGTTTTATTTATTAGCTTCTATTTGCATGGTTTAGCGATAAAAACCCTTTGGTCAAAGATGAAGTACCTGCAATATACCTACACTCGTGAAAGTGCATAACTAGGTATATTTTTGAAACAGTTTTGAACATTATATAAAATATATTCATATTAGGGTGAAGGCACCAATCATGTACATGTTAAGCACAGTAGTATCCAGTAATGGACAGCAATGATTCAATGCCTTTATAGCTCACCATTCATGAACTTTACCAGTTATGATCATCAGTTATCTGTACCACTACCATGAGTTTACAGTGACCGTACTCGATAGTGACGGCGTAAATTATTTGTATGAAGAATTGTACAGCGCCTCTACAAATAATTAACGCCGTCGCTATCGAGTACGGTCACTGTAAACTCATGGTAGTGGTACTGCACATAAGTGTTATTAGTTTTAGAAAAAGTAGCGCACGTTTCTTAATATTAGGTTAGCGGAAAAAATATTCCATTATTGGTTCCTGTCCATGACTGGTGCCCTCACCCTACTACTGAGTCAAAACATCAAATTTGTCTAGACAAATTCCCTATCCTATCTCTAGGGATAATGAGTATCCCAAGACTTTTTATGTGTGTAGAATATATAAACGTGATGTTATGAGTATTCTTTTTAAACCGACATCAATGCAAGAAGCAAAACTATTATTAAGTGATACCTACCTACTGAAATCGCTCCGTGTTTAGAAATATAAAACAATCGTCACTAATGGAAGTCCCTGAGTAAATCATGTTGAGTTTGCGTAAGATAAAAAGTGTGCAAAGAAACCTCACACGCAGGTCGGTCGCATTGATTGAATACTAAGATTTGTGTCAGTCAGCCGATGCACCCGACACCCGCGACGCACTCCGACCGTGTTCAATGTTCCACCTCGCAAACACAATTCTATCCCCACACGGATCATAAAGAAAAATATTTGTGTTGCGTCCTTGTTTTAAATTCTCATATCGCTTGGAATACATGAAATGTGGCCCACATTCTCTGTTCTAATCATAACGCGGACTATTTCTACGATGTTCCACGTAAACTCAATGTCGTGTTAATGGTATTGATTAATGTTGGTAGGTCTTTATTTCCCCGAGCAGTTTTACTTTAATCGTAAGGAATGCCCACAATTGGGTACCTACCTCTCTACTGCAGCTTAATAGTTTAGCTCGTATATGGAAAATTGACGATGAGGCAAGGAATTAGCTTTGTATAAGTAGGTTTGTCTGACCGAAACTAGTGTCTAAATACAACTGAAACCGAGACCGAATTGTTTCTGTTTAAAATAGTTTCAGACGAAACCAAAACCTTTACAACCGGGTGGCGTAGCTAACTCTACGACGATTGCACCCAAATGCTGAACGAAAGCACACGATTGGCTTCGGTCCCAGTTCCGGCAAAATTAATACCGAAACCGAAACTCTAACTTATCGCCTAAACCGAAAGTTTCTTCGGACTCTATTTGTTAAGTTGTGACGGGCTATCAGTTTCGTACAAAGTCGCAGACGTCTACATTATGCAGTTATTTACTAACGCGCATGCGAGGCCGGGCACACGCACAAACCTAGCATTCTATTGGCACACTTCTCTAACGAAAGTTGGTTACTTATTCTACTTTTTGCGTATTCCTCACGATTAGCTGATCAATTGATCCACTGCACTATTGGACCGATTGATATGGTAATTAAAGTTTTAAAGTGAGCATGAATTTATACACTTTTTTGGGTTCCGTATCCAAAGGGTTCCGTATTCAAATACCTTGTCGCTGTCTTTTGAACCATAACAGCAAGACCTGAAATTTTATAACGTGTATTAGAATGACCGCTTTGACAAAATAGTTTTTTTTTAAATGGCGTTTTGCGCGATTTAATAATAATGGTACACAAACCTACCTAATCCAAACCCTACTCTACTCGCTCTTAGCTGGTTTTTCATTGCAGTTAGAGCTTACGTGAAGTACGTATATCATAGTTAGATATGGACATAATATTCACGTTTTTAGGTCAAAGTTTTTTTTCGTCGATCTCGTTACCTTAGATAAAAGATTAAGCTGTAACAATAATCTGACGTAGGCGGTTTGGATACTTACATTTTCGCGGGCGATAAGAAGTAAGGTAACGAAAAAGAAGAAATGAGGTAGAGCTACGAAATAACCTGAAACATGTCCAGCTAAAACTCTATTTAAGACGTGAGTTATCCGTTACAATATCATTTAGTACCTATAAGGTATAGGTGTCAATTATCATTTTTTCTTTGCTTACCATGTCGATTTTTCTATGTATGTATCTATTTAGTTTCTTTCTATATTGCTTATCATGTGGTTAATCATTAAATTTATTTCGATTGTCGTCTGTCCGTCCGTATGTCACAGCCACTTTTTTCCGAAACTATACTTAAGAACTATACTGTTGAAACTTGGTAAGTAGATGTATTCTGTGAACCGCATTAAAATTGTCACACAAAAATAGAAAAAAAAACAATAAATTTTGGGGGTTCCCCATCATACTATTAGAACTGAAACTCAATTTTTTTTCATCAATCCCATACATGTGGGGTATTTATGGATAGTTCTTCAAAAATGATATTGAGGTTTCTAATATCATTTTTTTCTAAACTGAATAGATTGCGCGAGAAACACTTCCAAAGTGGTAAAATGTGTGCCCCCCCCCCCTATAACTTCTAAAATAAGAGAATGATAAAGCTAAAAAAAAATATGATGTACATTACCATGCAAACTTCCACCGAAAATTGATTTGAAAAAGATCTAGTAAGTAGTTTTTTTAATACGTCATAAATTGTAAAGTAAAGGAAACTTTTATATTATGTTACTTGCTGCTACGGAACCCTTCATGGGCGAGTCCGACTCGCACTTGACCACTTTTTTAATATTCCACAGAAGCGAGCCCACGGGATAAAGCTAGCAATAGTTATATTGGATGTTGTTTTGATAGACAATTATCGTCTAAGCTGCTGTAAGGCAGTCAAGGTCAGGAGATGAATCATCGATGAGAGTGTGGGCGTGTTGCCGTTGAGCATCACGATTTTCTCTCTTCAGAATACGAGTACTTACGTATTGTGCTGTTCTTGCACGTGATAATCGAGTCACTGTGACGTAACCGTCATATTTCCATAAGTATAAGCATTTTTTTAGTATGAAAACCTTATTAAAGGTAATGTTTTACCAATTTACCTATATGTTGTAAATTCTCACAGTCCAAGTTGCTGCTAATTTTTGATTCAGAAGGTGTACTGCCTCTTTAAAAGTAGGACAGAGTGAAGGACGGACAAACGGGCAGACGATACACCTAGAGTTTGCTCCATACAATAGCGTTCCGTTCTTTTTAATACAAAGTTCTTATGAGCATTGCAGTCGGGTGGGTGCATAGGTAATAGAGAAGGATTATTCTCTTTTTTTGAGATTTTTTTTATACGGAAACTTACACATACAACTACATAGTGCACGCCCCGGTTCTAACGTTTGGCATTTCGTCACTACTTTGAAAAAATCTCGAATCTCAAATCAATACGTCAGCAAAATTGAACCTTGACCCAATGGTCATAAAGTGTATTCAGAAAAGTTATCCATTTTGAGATACAAGTTTTTTTTAAGTAGTGACGATTTATATTTATAAGGCAGGTATAGGTACCTACTTTGTAAAACTCATCTGTTGCCAAACTAAGAACTACTAAGCTACTTAGCTTAGTAATAAAATAGCTTAATTAGAATGTGTTTTCCTTTTCATGTCATTGCTGCAATGAAACTAGCCTAGCTTGGCACTATTTGCACAATTTTATTAATTTATTACTTATTCTGCTAATCGCGAAAGCAAAACTTTACTTCAACCGCGCTGGAAGTTTGAAATAAGTAAGTTTGTTGGTAATATCGAGTGTTTGGTTTTCTGTTTAACGAAGGATTTGTTATCTTGTTAGTAGAATAGGCCCGTTACCGCCCACTACCGGCTAAGACTCTAAGTTGATCTCCTACGCAAGTGATAAGTACTGCATGTACCTGTTAGGTGCAACAACAGTTACAGGTACAGGTTAATCCATACTAATATTATAAATGCGAAAGTGTGTGTGTTTGTCCGTCTTTCACGTCGAAACGGAGAGACGGATCGACGTGTTTTTTGGCATAGAGATAGTTTCTGGGCCAGAGAGTGACATAGGCTACTTTTTATCCCGGGAAAATGCACAGTTACCGAGGGAACAGCGCGCGATAACCGAATTCTATGCGGGCGAAGCCGCGGGAAAAAGCTAGTAGGTTATAATGTTTGTACATATTTTAAGGTGATCATTATGTATTTATTTAAATAACTGCGAGTATGCCGATGTGTTGTGAATCACGCAGTCAAGGTCAGTTATGAAACAAGAAAAAACTGCTGTAGGCGAATTAATTATTCCGAATACCATAGGAGTTTTCCGTAGAGCTGTTTATATTCGTTAACGTACCACGTTGCTTATATAGGATATGATTTAGAACGTTAAAAATATACCCAGTCTTGTTCTTTCTCATATCGATAACCTGGTACCACAACCGGGACTTATAGCGCTATATTATAAGTTAACGAGTGGAGTTGACTGACACTTCGGTGAATAAAGAAACTCTAAATAAGTCTTAAGATCATGAACCAACTGCACCGTACGTAACTTATTACTGTAGAACTATTTCACAGAAAATGTCATAGACAGTCATAGTGATTCGACAGGAAATAAAAAAACGGCCAAGAGCGTGTCGGACAAGGCCCAGATAGGGTTACATAGCCATTACGAAAAAATCAAGAAATAATTTTCTAAGGATTTCGTATTGTGTATGGAATACAATAATACAAACAATTCAAATATTCTTTATTGCACACCATAAATCAGTACAAAAAACTTATAATATAAACACTTAGATTCAGGGTAAAATACACGTAATTTTCCAAGTTTACGTGTATTTATACCTTAGGCTGATATTTACTCTTAAACTACTAATAATTCTCAAGCAAGCTTAGCCGTTATAATTTTCCTTGTAAATTTTATATATTTACTACCATTTTGATTTTTATTTAATTTTTCCACCCAATAAGACTGTAGAGGGGAGGGAACGCTCGATTTTAATGAAAATTTGCACTTTAAAGTTGAATATTTCGCAAACATATCACTGATTCGAAAAATCGTCGTGGCAACCCCCCAATGGCTCTAAAAAACCTATCCAACGATACCCCACACTATAGGGTGTCGAGAAAAAAAATAACCCCCACTGTACGTCTATGAGAAGTACAGTCAAAAAAAAATTTTTTAGGTTGTCTTATTTTACCACTTTGTCGGCGTAACTAATATGTATATTCGTGCCAAATTACAGCTTTCTAGTACTAACGGTCTCTGAGCTTAGCAGCGGACAGACAGACAGACAGACATGGCGAAACAATAAGGGTAGGAAACTACGAAACCGTTGACTACGAAACCCTAAAAACTAATGGTTCAACTGGAAGTCAAACAGGTACATACATGTAGCGTCTTTTAATTCACAAAACGCTATTGCAACGTGTTAAATATTGATCTTACATACCTGTTATTGTAATTATGTACGTAGATATCCCCAGCTCTCAAGGCCAACTTCTTCCTACTGTTGTAAGCAAGCTGCATGCCAGTTTTACTTGCTTTACGACTGTTAATCATCACTTTATTACTTTTATTGCATTTGCCCTGCATTCATTTTTCCAATGTTTATTAGGTACGTAAAGTATTTGTTATCACGCCGGTGTACGTTTTTAGACGTAAATATGTTGAGTAGCCACACAGTTGCAAATTATAAGTTAATAGTACCCGTTCTGCTCTATGATTTGATTACGTTTGATATCAAGCAATATAAATTAATAAAACTGCTAGTGCTGCTCATTGTGTGGTTGAGACGCTCGCCACGCAATTGTTTGGTACCTGAAGGCACCTACAGAGAAGACTCTCACTTACCGCGCCGATGTGGCGCCGAGGTTGCACGCAGTTTTGCCTAGACCGATAGGGATGTTATACATACTAACGTAACATTTTTTAATGCTTAACTACTACCTTTAATATTATAAATGCGAATGCTTGAACTGCTGGACGGTAGGTACATCGGTATTGAAAACAAAACAATTGGCCAAAAAGTAAATTACCAGGTTGTTTCTCTCTATGAACTGAGCCGTCGGATAATCTTAATTTTTAAATTAAGAAACACACGGTCGATATGCCATTAATGTGAGAATAATTACGGATTAATGTCGAATCATTAACGAACATCATCTTTTTTGATACTGTCAACTGGGGATAATTTATTTGATTGCTGTATAAATTATCCATCATGAACGACTGAGCAAACCTTCGCAGATGTGCCAGTGCTAATTGGTTGACTTCGCATTTTGATACATATTGAGGGTATTTAAAACTTTAGAGACTTCTAGTTTTATCCCGCGGTTTCGCTTTCGTGGTAGAATGAACAATTGGTTAGATTTACCTTCTGGGTTTCGAAAAATTCCTTTTCAGTGCATCTCAATGATCGTCATGGAATATTTCTGCGAAATAACAAGCTTCAGTGGTTTAAGCTGCGCGTTCAGTATCGTTCTTCTTTTATAGCTATCAATAGATAGATAACGTTTCAAGTTTGACTGAGTAGGTGAGTAGTATCTGTATTGAAAAATGTTGATGTAATTGCTTGATGCTGTAACTATTGTGTTTTTTACTGTGTCGTAGAGCGGTGGGATAGTAAAGCTATCCTTAAACACCCGGTCGGCATTCCACGGTATCTCTGTTTGCCTCGCCTTGGCTTAAAATAATTACACAAGTGTAACGGCGCCCGCGCAGCCGATCCGAGTCACCCTCGACGTTCCCCTCGCTACCTGGCTCTAGGCTCCCTCAAGCCTTTTACAATAAAGCCATGCATATTATCAGTATCACAGGTTTATATTCATAGAGGGGTTACTTAAATATATAATTATTATAATATTATAACATAATTATGTTTATTGTCAATTTTTTTTTAACGAAACATAAGTTATTGTCACTGATTATGCAGTTGCCAGTGATAGCTTCACTTTTCAAAAGTGATTTTGTAATGGATTACGAACTCGTTTGAGACCAACGTGACTTTCACTTTCGTAATATTGATAATACAAAAATGCTGGTGGATTCTGGTTAAAAGGGTAAGTCCGAGTAAGAAAACTGAACTTTTGTAGGATTAATCGTGTGTCTGCCTGTCCGTATGTTATACAACTGCTCAGAGTATACTGGACCGATTAGCTATACACTTCTGTTTGAGTATTCGTGAGCTCTTTTGGATGACAAGTAAAAAATATGATTAACATAAAAAATAATTAATAGATTGTCTGTTGGACGGAACCGTCTCCACAGAAGTTCGACTCGTACTTACCCGGGGTTTTATGTAATGTTCACATTATGTAAATTTATGATCTTACCTCAATGCTTTGCTGAACTGACGCCTGACTAATTAATTAAATTCGTCTTAGTTGTATAAAACAAATATCTGATGTCAGAAAACATTTCTTTTCTGCTGAGCGGAACTGGTGAGGCGGATCTAAGGATAGCGCGGTTTTTTCACCAAGTACCCACTTTTCAATGTTGCGTGCGTGCTACGCTATAGATTCTTCGTAGTTGCATCGGCCTATATGCAACCATGTTAATTATTGGAGCACGTTCGAATTTCAAACTGTGAATTGTAAATAAACGGTCCGTCATGGAGGGCGCGACGCTGTGGCCGCGCCGCGTGTTGGCGTCTCGCTTGGTCTCAGTGCGCCGGCGCCGCTGAATGGAGACACGCGTCTGCCGCTCGGCGCGACATCACACGAAAGTCAAGACGTCTCAAAAGGGACCCAACCATGAATGGTCAACTTTCGTAACGGATATCATACGGGCCCAGTAGGGCGTTCGCGGTGTGTTGTGTCGACGGGTGTACGCGAGAATCTGTTTATGACGTTTGACTCTATTTTGGTGCGCTAACTAATTCTGTGTCGATGGTATTGTGGATGTTTCGTTATTGGCGTTGTTAGCTTTCCTCGTTAATTACCTGTTTGACAGAGGTAACGCGAGCGGTAAGGTAACGAACGTCACTGTGCGGGCGGAGCTTGAGGTCATAATTAGTGAAGCGATGTCAATTTAATCGTGCGACATTGGGCTGATAATGCCGTCAAACTAATCGTTCTATTTGAACTGGTGGTCTTGGCATCCTATTTATTTTTAGATCTGTTTAAGTCGGCATGGACTTGATAATCGAAAGCTATACGTCAGTCCACAGATACCACAGAACCACTAATAATATTAGTACCTATCTGAATTCCATCAGGTGTTCAATTTAGTTAGCTACTACTTTAGGTTTCAATTCTCGTCAAATTATAATTTCTGGTTAGTATGTAGTTCAATCGTGAATTAGGTACATGCAAAAATAGGTAGCACAATATCTGTAAGTGTGATCACACTCTACCTACTCATATGAGTAACACGAGAAGATACATATACTTTAAGTATATGTATTTACCTATGTAATATAATGTACATAGTATTATAATAAAAATATAAAAAACACCGGCTACGTGCAAGTCGGACTCGGCCAACGAGGGTTCTGTACAGTCAAGGGCAACAATATATGTAGATACACTATAAAATTTTGAACAAATATACTTACTAGCTGTTTAAATTCATAAAATAACAGCCTCTGACAGACATTATATTTTTCCCTAAAACCAACTCACGCTCGACCCATTCTCTCTATCATCATTCCGAGTTTGAGGATTGTATGTGTAAACATTATAGAGATAGAGCTAAATATGTAATATTACTCTTGTATTTTTTTATTCTTGTATTATCTTGTACCTCCCTTTATTTTTTGTTGTAGTAGCGGGAATAGCGATAATGTATAGCAACAGGAATAGGGTTCCGTTTGTCACCCTTCGAGTAAGGAACCCTAAGAAGCACTGTCCGTCTGCATGCACATATTCGTTCTGTGTTCTCGCTATTAAAACCCGGCCTTAGTTCTGAAAGGACCAATCACGCATTTTGCCAAGTACCCACTCGTGCCTACGTCGCTCTACTTGTACCAGTGGCCATATCCGTCGCAAATCGACCGCTTCCTTCGGCGTCTTCGCCTGGGCCCGGCTATTATAAACATGATTTATACCTGCCACGTCATTAGTTACGATGTCAGCGTTTGTCGCTGGCGGATGCATTTTATTTGCTTGAACAACCTATTTACAGCCTTTCATACGGGATAACAAAAGCTCGAGTTGCGTCGTCGCGCTTAGTACTTATTCCATCGGATTGAGTTCAATCGTTAGAAGATCTTTATTACTCTTAGAGTGAGCAGAAGTCATTCATTAGTTCAAACCTGTTTCAACTTTTTATTGAATGTCATATGTTTTCACTTCACATAAAACTGTTGTAGGTAAGTGAGTATAAAATAAAAGCTTTCTCCGGCACACATCGCGTGGCCCAGCAAATGTGTACGCCTAAACACAGTGATGCAATGTGCTGAACTGCACGCTGCCGTCAGCAGCTGCCAAAGTTTGTAGTAACCAATGCTATCCAAAATAGTTATTTATGTCACAAGGGAGCAAAATGGTGTATTTGCGGCGAGGGCGTACATGGAATCCAGAATGTAGCGAAGGATTCTTAAGTAGAATCCTGAGCGTAATGAGGGATTCAAGTGTTAACGCCCAAGATGAAAATAATTTTGCTCCCGAGTCGCTCATACAACTTTTCACACCGAGCATTAAGAAACTTGAAAAAAATAAATTCTAAACATTATTAAAGAACAACCAGCATAGAAAATGACGTGGCTTTCCAATTATCAACTTAAAAAAATTGCATTTGCAATAAAACACTTAGAAAAGCCTTGAACAGAAAAGTTGCACTTTGCTCCCTCTCGTCAGGGAGGAAAAGTTACTTTTCTGAAGGAGAGGTGTGAAAAGAATATTGAATCTCGATTATTAATTCGCTTTTGAGCCATTAATCCTACATCCGTGCATTTTTAGGCTAAAAAAAGATTTATAGGTCGACGCATCCACTTACTTATAAAGCATACAACTGCTAGCTGCTTATGGTTACACATTCAGCGACAGTTGTATGTATATATCAGCATACGCGTCTGACTCAGTCGATCGTACTGATGTGCTTGTGTTTTTCACCGACGCGCCGCTGTAACACTTAGTGGTAAAAGTTAGATATGTGTTATTGAATGGACACAAAGTAATAGTATTAATAATTAATCCTGTGCTGATAAGCATACGATATGAGCCGCGGTTGGGCTCTGTACCCTTAGTGTAAGTTTTGGGTTACAAAATACGCCTCGATCGCGTTCGCGTTAAAATCTCAATTTGTATGGAAACACGAACAGCGCCTCTAGCGGAACGTTTGCGATGTTCGAGTTTCCATACAAATTGAGATTTTAACGCGAACGCGATCGAGACGTATTTTGTAACCGAAAACTTGTTACACTAAGGGTACTGGTCACTCTTTATCTTGGGGAAATATCGGTCTCGTGCCGGAAAGCGCTGGCCGCGAGCCAAACATGACCTGACTCGTTTCCACAACTGTGCGTCAAACACGCCTTCGCCTGTGCTCACAGGGCTAAGCATAAGCATTCTGATGTGGTTTCCATTCAGCTCATTATCAAACCGTTGCAATTATCTCGCGTTATCGTGATGTGTTCCGTTGTTCTTATCTATTAAGCTAGGACATATCATTGCTCGACGCTCATGTCCGTTATCTTTAAGTGAATATGTGTGTCCATTTGTTATTGCATAGGTTCTCGTTACAGCATTAGTTTTGGAGTAACGAACGATTAGCGTAGGAGCTTTCATTGTTTGCAGTGGGTTGAATACGTTTATATTATGTACGTTTGTATTGTTACTTTAAAATATTGCCAGGGCAATTGGTCGTTCCGGATGGGCTAGCACCTTGAGTCGGCCTTCGGTATGATGGAAGTAGGCGCTGATTGTTTGCCCCCGACGAGAGCCTAGCAACCACGTGCCATACTCCGCTAGTGCGAATGTTAACGAGGTCTCACTTCCTCTGCGGGTTCACCGACGGTCAGCGGCCACATGTTATTTTTGCTATTGCGAATTGTAGCTAGTGAAATATGTTCGCTTTCCATTGAAAGGTTTATGACTTCACATACAATTAAATGATATTTGTCGACACCTAGTCCAAATATATTACACTCTTTATATGAATTCCGAGTGCATCGCTTGTGGAAAGTGAGTTGGTCAGCATTATAAACAAGATTTTACAATTAATACAAGTATCATTGGAAATCATTGGTGCATTACGCTGCATTTCCATTGAGATTTAAGAAGCGTCTTGTCATCGTTCTGCCTGCAATATGATGTTGTGATTAGTTGATTCTGGACGTCTCAACGGAAGCGTAGCCGTTTACGTTTGTACATTGAAAATGTGTTTCTCGTGTAATTCGTTTTTTTGGATTACGCCATTTCGCAATAAGACCAAGAGGAAGACTCGAAGGCTTTGTTCGGCTGAGCACGTATTGTAATGAAAGGTTGATTCCGCAATTTTCTCCTCGCACAACTAGGTTCACACTTCACATCCCGCTCCCACACGGAACTTTCCAGCGAAACAATGGATCGTTGAAGATTTCACTCTTTTTGTCAATGTATAAGCAGCTTATTGCGACACAGCGCTAATTAAAACCACATGTGATGAGCCCGCAATCGTAACTGTCTCTTCCTCGTCGGTAAGTTTTGCGCGTGATTCGACGACTCTTGCGCAACTCGTAAAAACACACAACACCGTCGCGACGCGGTTTTGTTTTTAATCCCGAGTCATCAATAGCAGCTCTCGCGGAAGTGATACTACGAAAGTAAACGTTATCATTACATGGTTGAAAAGATCTGCGTAAACATTTATAGTTTAAATTAGTGATTTGCCGTGGTCATTTAAATAAAGTGGTCAGGGCTACGAACGGCTTAAGCAATTACCATTGCGATAGCTTTTAATTACTTGACATTACGGTTGTTTTTCTAGAATTAAGACATTGTTATGGTGTAAGAGGCATTGTTATTTTTATAGTATGTAAAACGCCAAGCGCCATGTTAAACGTATTGATATAAATATTTTTTATTCATACGTTTTTGAGAGGCATCTCGTGCCCATTTTTTATTATCTCACTAGTCTTTGAGGGCGTTCAAGTGCTAACAAGCTCGTATACAAAGAACCAGTCTCATACATATAAACGACTCTGGCTAGGTTAGGTTGGTTACGACATTAAGCGGTGAAACATCTCATAAGTCATACGGCAAGGGCTTCATACGAATAAGTCCGCGGTACCACGGGCACAACAGAGACGTGGTGCTTTGTTCGTCTGCCATTCATTAGCCGTACGTTACATTGGTAGACCCCATTCTTTGGGAGGGCACTGAACCCAATGTTCGCCTTGTCACAAGGCGTTCCCTCTCAGTTCCCTTTTAATGTTTTTCGAGTTGGTCGCTGATTCTTCAAAGTTCCATTTCTAAATATTATAGTGTGCGTGCATTGCAATAACCTATGTAAATATTAGACTAAGGGGCTGTTTCACCATCTATTGATTAGCGTTAACCGGCGGTTAAATGTGATGCCGTCTCCGTCTATTCGAACAAAACAAATAGAGACGGCAGCACACCTAACCGCCAGTTAACACTAATCAATGGATGGTGAAACAGCCCCTAAATGATATTTCTATTAATTATTGCACTACGCACTCAAAACCCGCAGTTCATTAATTATGGACGAATATATTCTTTAGTTATTATGTATACAATGAAACTAAAAGAATTTCTTTGCTCACCCGCACCGTGCGTGCACCATACACCACCACCACCATATTCTGAAGATGAGCTCTGGTTGAGTTTGAAACGCGTTAGTGTGTTGTGGTGGTGGTGATAGATGGGTTTGTGTGTTTTGTGTGTGTTCTTACAGTGTGGAGGTGCAGGAACTGCATGAACACGCATATCTTGCATAAACTTAGCTATCATCAGGTCGCGAGTGAGCAAAAAAATTCTTTTAGTTCATTGATATGGACATCCGCAAAGTAACGCCTGATTCAATAAACTAATTATGTATATATTTTAAGCAGCCGTCGCGTAACCAAACTTAAACCCTGACATTACGCAAACTTGTTTACAAAACAATTTATCTAAATATTCTACCGTGTCGCACGTTTATAAAGTCTATTAAGAACGTTGATAGATCATTGGCGCAGTGGATCACTGATACCTTCCGATTACAGGTCCTTCACGATAACAGGAGATAAGAAACGAATATTATAACATTATTTGAAACAAATGCAGTCTTCTCTGAGAAGGTGTGTAGATCGCACGTGACGTGATAGATTATTATGGGGTTAGGTCATGCTCATGATACGAAGAACTGAACTAAATTCAAATCCATAGAGTGCTTCTTCATTGATTGCGCATGACGAACGTTTTGCGAAAATGTTGTAATAAACAAATGACATCAGCTCTATAAAAGTGCATCAGTGACTGAACTGAATTGTGATTAATAATCGTCCAAGTGTCAGTGAACGTAACTCAGTGTTTGTGACGAATGTAAATCAAATACGTCACATCATCAAAATTTGGTGTGCGTAGATTGGTTGTATCCAGTGAGGTGGTTCAGGATATGTGCCAAAATGAGTACGGAGCGGCGTCTCTCGCGGAGCTTCCACTCCTGTCTGAAGGGTTCGTCTACGGAGGAGGCAGCCGACGAGGAAGAGAGTTGTTACCACTCCTTGGGAGGACGACACTCTCTCAGTCGTCAGCCGCAGGTCTATATCGAAGACCTCTCCAACATGTCCTTGGCAGACTTTGAAACAATGCAGGAGGAGAATAATGGTTTGTAACTGAATTTGTTCCTAGGGGTTTAATTTTTGACGCATTGGTATTCGTATATAGTAAATGCGTAGCTATTTCTATATACGGGGATTAATAGATGGCCAATTAATAACACAGCATGTGTTCTTTATTATAACTATTTATACCTACCATCGTAATTGGTTAGATTATAATACTTATTTTTATGGTGGCATTTACATCGTTGTGGTGTTTGTGTTATCGAAATATGCAGTAATTACCGTTTCTGCAAGCTGCAAAAATCACCCTCATTATGCATTTTTTAACTTAATATCTTATAAGACGGTTTTTAAATAAAAAAGATATATTTTAAATAGCTTTTGCCCGCGACTTCGCTCGCGTTAAATTTGGGGTAACATAGATTTACTTTCTACAATCCTTTTTTCGTTTTTAATTAATTTTTCGGAGGATTATATTTGCAAATTTTCGAATTCAAAACTTTAAACCCCACATCTTCGGGGGTGTAATTTGAGAAACCTACATGTTTCTTTTGCCCGCAACTTCGTATGCGACATAGGATACCTAATTTCAGTAGGGTAGGAATAAGTTAATAAGTTAATTCTATATAAAACCACAATGTCCGCGATTGAATTGAAACAGGCTTCTGTTCTATTATTCCGGGAATCGATTTTTAAAAAGCTTTACTAATAGATTTTTTTTAAATTAGCTTAGCTGTTTCAGGGATTACCCGCAACAAACAATGAAACAGACAAGATTTAGATGTCCCTATCCTATGGGAATTTCGAAAAATCCTTCCTCAGTGCATCCGTAGTTTACTTACTTCTGGGATTCTTTAGGTACGTGTAGGTATACCAAATTTCAAGTCTCTAGCACAAGGTAGGTAGTTTAGGCTATGCGTTGTCTGTCAGTCAGCCAGTCAGTACTGTTTTATAGGTATACGCGTAGATAAATTGTGTTACGTAATGAGTTAATTGGTTTGGCGTAAGTATGATAGGTACTTGTTTCATGTTTATGTATTTTTATAGAGCATACTTAAGTAATAGCTTTTTTAGCTATATATTTTAGTCTCTTATCAAGTCAAGTGTGTATCATCAAAACTGAACGTACATGTAAAATTAATTATTGGAGTTATCAACCTTTTTGGAGTTTCTTTATGAGTAGACGACCCTGCCTGCAGCATCAGGTGGTGGTATGATCAGCTAGTGTTACTTTCTTTCCAATATCTTATATGTATAGACTTTCGACCCTCTTCAGCTTTATTTTTTGTATAGATGATGTAATCCCACTAATGCATGTCACGATTATAATCGTGAATGAACCTATTAGTTAGAAACGTCTCTATTTGAATGATATGCCCTGTAGTAGCATGACGATGGATGACAGATAGCGCGGACCGGTTCATGCACTCTTGTGGTCGGTGGACGCGTTCATTATGTACATATCCCGAGAATTACATTATGATATGCATTACTCCTATGCCAAGACAGAAGCCGCATTGCAGTGGCTAGAGTACCGGTCGGTGGTTTACCTAGCAAAACGAAATCACATACTAGGGACTAAATGTCGCATACTCGTACCTTCAGGAATATTGCGTCAATGTACTAAGCGAATTGAATGTGACTATTGTGTTTTAACTTGCGCTTGCGAAATTGAGTGTGTGTTGGAATTGCTAATTAATTACCTACAGTATTCATTTGATCAAATAAAACCTAATAATACTTTCATAGCTTTAAAATTGTTAAAAGATTAAAAACAAATTCGATAAATACATCGACTGGAAGAGTGGCAAACGGGAGCAAAAATTTGTAAGTTAGCTGTCAAACTGCTTGTTAAAATCGTTTCGCAGTTCAATGTCACCCCGATTTATTTAACTTAAATTACTAAAACGGAACTCATTGATTTTGAGTATGGTTACATGTACCAACTCGTACTGATATCCTTTCTTCACATGACTATATCTTAAGTTATATTGTATTCGATTCCTCGTTCATCCTTAGCGACTTATTTATATGGTATTCCGGTCTCGTTGTCTATAATTTTAAAAGCTTAAAAAAGGGTAACGTTCACGTTTAGATCACGTTCAATGTTAAATGATTCTGGTCGCGTGCGTTTGGCGCACCTGCGTCGCAGCGGCGCAGGCGCAGCCACCGCGCACATCCGGTTCCTGTGTTCCTGTCTCTTTCATGTGCAACCCTACCGCTACCGAACACTGCTTCCGTTCCATTTTACAGCCTAGGTTTTAAATAAAATTATTTGTTTTGTATTCTCAAGCTATTTGTGGAGGCACCTCTTTGTCTTCATTACTGTACCTAATATATTACAGGCCGCCGTCAATATTGTCAATCCGGTATAGTGGGATTATCCTTGGAATTCCAGCCGTTAGTAGCAGGGGCAGGTTTTTGTTTGCAGCATCAATTAAGAGAGGAAACTGAGCGGGTTGTAAATCTACCTACGCGAGTGTACCACATCCTCCCGTCCTTTTGTTGGTAGTATTGAATGAAATTTAGAGTGGGCCAGGAAGTAGGCACGCTTGGGAATTGTTTAAGCAAATATCTTTAGAGTTCTTCTCACGAAATACTTTAAACATTTCTTATCCGTTTTTTTACGTAGGTGGCCATTTTTTGGAGAACGGGTGTCACAATTATTTTAATAAAATAAAGTATAAATTATTACGTTCGCTATATGTTTGATATCCTTCCTACTAAAATTATAAATGTGAAAGTTTGTAAGTAAGTGAGTGTGTGAGTTTGTGAGTGAGTGAGTATGTTTGTTACTTCTTCACGCTGAAATGGCTGGACGGATTTGTATGAAATTTGGCAAAAAGTTAGTTTATTACTTGGATTAAAACATAGGATACTTTTTATTCCGATATTCCCACGGGATAGAGATAAAATCTCGAACTAATAACCGCTGGGCTTAGAGTCATGAAATTTGGTATGTAGATAGCTGGATAAATGCAAAATTTCATCATTGAATGTACTCTTTTTGATCTTAAAAAAAAAAGAAGTTATACTAGTATACATAAAATATACCGGTCAAGCGTGAATCAGTACCACCGTACAGTGTCCAGTACTAAGATTGAGCAAAACCGTCGATTGAAACGTAGCCCCTATGATCCGAAGAATTAAGAATCTTATTCATTATTATGTCGGTTATAATCTATTTTTATTCTTGTTTAATGACGAACCGTAGTTCTCAACAAAGGAATTTCCTTTTAAAAATAACAATATTTTAAGTCCAAAAATGCATTCCACAATAAGTAGTTGAATTACAAGTTTTTTATGCAATACCTCGATATGCGTTTGCCAGATTTCGTAGTTTTACTAGTTCCGTAGCGGGTTGCAATACAATACAGTACAATACATAACAATACAGAACACCACGATACCACAATGTAAAGAACTAAACCCTTTGGTTCAAAAGAAAAAAAAAGTGCCGAGGTCGTATTGCGAAGCGATCTCTAAAAGTTAGTAATCACTATAATTTATTTTTGTTTAGGGCGACCGTGTTTTATTTCTGCTTTCTGTCTCCCTTAACGGTGATTAGTCGTCATCCCTATGATACTCTTCACAATTTATTGAATTGAAATGGCTTAAGTTGATTTGAGGCAATCTGGATAAAGAAACATATTAGGTAGGTAGGTACCTAAGTACATTAAATTAATAATAAAGATGACAAAGGAATTAAAAGTGTTCAATATAAAATTATCACTAACTTTACGTCAAAAATGTGACAGTTGCGAATGAAGTGGCGCTCTTATTTTATTTCTACGTTTTTAGTGTCGGACTTTAGTTACAATAAGATCAGTTAGTCCACGTAAGACAAGGGGGTTAATTTTTGTTTTCTTGTGACGATGCATACTAGCGCATAATGCGCGCATCCTTTTTAGCCCTTGAAACTACTACTAACCTGAAAGGTTATTAAAATATTTATGTACATAACAAGTTAGGTCCGAAGGTTCTGACCTTTACATACAATCATAAAACGTCAGCTTGTAACTAAATAACTACAAGAGGCCAATTTAAAAAAATAACATTCTGTAAATGATATAAAGTAATGTAAAGTAAATGTATTGTTTTAAAACTGCAGCTCAAATGAAATGCTTAGTTGACAAGATCAATTAAATCTCTAATTTTCTACTACTCTACTCGTATTTCAAATTCTTATTTCGAATTATATTTTCACAGCTGTGATTTTAAAAATCGGTCTATGCGACTCCCTCAAGAGCCGTTGTAAAAAAAACTGGTGCCTACATAAATAATCTGGAATGCGGAAATTTGTCGAATTCGTGATGTCAGGTCTTCCGCTAGGTGGACTGACAATATTGCGAGTGTTGCGGGTAATTGGTGGATGCAAGTGGCGAGTTGTCATGTCGTTCATTGTGGCGTTCTATGGGCGAGTCTTCCGGCTGACAATGATGATGATGATGATATTTATAAACTTTTTTTTTATTTCACAATCAGACATGATCCTATCAGCATAGGAATAGTAGGTTTAAGTTAGAAATCGTCACTGCTTTTTCTGAATAACTTTATGAACATTATTTCAAGGGTCGGTTTTGTTGACGTATTAATTTCAGATACGAGATCGTTTCAAAGTAGTGACGTTGGCACTGTAAGGGTGCGAAGTTGCGCATATAATATACAAATACTCGCCGTCTTGAATAATTTACATAAATTCGAGGATGCGACTTCGCAATATGATTACAAAAGTACAGAATAACTTCGATGTAGTTCTGCGGTGCCGGTGTTTAGCGACTGTTGTTTTAACTTGTTATCGCATGTGAAAAGTGTGTCGCAAGCAGGAAATGTCAGTTTGAATGTAAATTGGTACAATGGTTGCAATACCAGCTGATAGACAGGGCGATTACTCGTTAGTACCGTCTTAACTGTTCGCAAAAAATAAAGACGATTAAACTTAACACACCTGCAACAATCACAGAAACTAAACAGTATGACGAATCTGGGTTTCCTTTCAGAAAACCAGATTCCGCATTAGTATCATGTAAGTGTTCCGTATTATGTTAGTTAAATATAATATACTTCCAAACAGTTCATAATAATAAAAATAAAAAGTCATTGTAAATGCGTTGTTACATGTTGGCGTTTCAATGTTTTTTTTTTATAATATCTAAATACGACTTATAGATATTTTCATTATATTTTTGATTTTGTTTCAGGTAAGTATCTTCAGAAGTCCCATGATGATGTGAAGGATAAGAACAATGAATTTACCTACAGCAGGTACTGACAACGCCATCTCTGTGAGTTGCTACTGATAAGCATTAGTTTTGCTATTCGCCGCTAGATGGCGCAGTAAGTTGCTACGGCGTAGCGTCGCTATTATCAGCTCTACCAATCTAAAATGTATCTTATATGAAAAATAATGGAAATAGGGTAGTTAATAATTAATAATTTCTATTGATTACGGATGAAACTGTGTAAGATTTCAATACTTGTCGTAAAATCACTGTTAAAATTTGCATTTTGTATTCGCAATACGCCACACTCAAATTTCACTTGAAATATTTCCACTCTTACATTGACGATAAATTTTAATATATCGTTTATTATATTTACTTAAATGTCCACCAACAAGTGAATTACAGATTAAAAGTTTCATCATCATCATCCATCATCATCATGTCAGCCGAAAGACGTCCACTGCTGGACATAGGCCTCCTCCAAAAAATTAAAAGTTTACAACTACATTATTCACACCAAACTTATCATAAATCGGGTACAGGTGCACGAAATAATTGAAAAAGTATGTAAATGTTGGTCTTTTCATGCACTGCCGCTTCGCACACTTCAACCCCTTACATAAAGGCCGTAAAAGCAATTAAATCGAACAGTTTCCTCGCTTTGAATCTGTGCTATATTTAGTGTAGGTAAACTTAAAAAAAATACAACACCTACTAACCTGATGTATGTGTATGTACCTGTATACTTATATTAAGCGTTACAAATACGAGTACGTGGAGATAAGTGCAACCCTGGTTTATTGTATTGTATTGTAACTCTTTATTGTACATAAAACATATGAAAATTACAATTGACAAGAGAAAGAGAAAAATAAAGGTTTAAAGCTTAACATTACAATTTATCCCACTAATATTATAAATGCAAAAGTTTGTAAGTCCGCATTCTACGCGGACGTAGTCGCGGGTAACGGCTATATTATACCTTTATCATTTACCCGTCGTATCTTTGTTATACTATAAATACTTACTGCAATAAATACTCAATGAACTTAGTTCAAGCCACTCAGTCAGAGCACAGGAATTTTCTATTTTAGCATTTAATAAGGATTTTGAAAGGGATTAATTTTATGATTCTGTATTTCGGTGGTTGCTCGGATAATCCTTTTCCTTATGGATTGCGGTCGGAATAAAAGCAAGAGGGCCGTGCATTGCTAAAGGTATTTGCAAACTTAATAAGGTACGCCTTTGAGGACTTTCCATTATGACATTATTAAATCAAGACATCGCGATGAATAAAATTATAAATATTGATCTGTACTAATTTATACGTAAAGAAAGTTACTACTTATACCAGTATTAAACTAAAAAAAAAATTAGAACAGTATTACGTAAGAGGAAGAGATCCAGACTTATAATAAGGTCATCCAGTAAATCTTCCGGTCAATTAATTAATGGCAATCAGTTTAATATTGGTTCGAGTAAAACTGTGTTAATTATTGATTTCCTGTTCATTTCTGTAATTACGCAATGGTGTACATGACAATCAAGCCGACAGAGTGGCAGAATAATAGTTTTTTTTTTAAATTCAGCCTTGATTTTTTTTGGTGTGTTTGTAAAGAGTGAAGTTACACAGTTAAGTAGACTTTACGCGTTTAATGAGGCGATCAAAACATAATATTGATTATTTGCCATGCACCTACTCGTAACTAATGGTACGGAACTTTATGCTCCTTTTTTCAACTTTTCCTTATTAATAAAACTAGCTTTTGCCCGCGAATTGTCTATGTCCTTCCCGGGACTCGACTATCTGTATACCGAATTTCATCTAAGTCGGTTAAGCGGTTTTTACGTGATTGAGTAACAAACATCCGAACATCTTCACAAACTTTCACATTTATAATACATATTAGTAGGATAGGATTAGTAGGATTTCGGAATGAGGATAAACTGTTATATTATCATACAAGGACTTCGTAATTGTTATTATTGTTAAATTATGGTTAAATTATATTGTAACGGATAACTCACCTCTTAAATCGAGTTTAGCTCGACATGTTTCGGGCTATTTCGTAGCCCTTCTTCAAGGGAGCACGCGACTCGGCGGCTGCCGCAACACGCGCACTACGCGCCACCGCTCTGCTCGCGCGACTATTATTTAATATGAGTGAGTCTCACGGTAGTTTCATGTTCTAAATTATGGTTCTTTACTAAGTAATTTGTAATTTATTTATTTATTCATTTATTCATAATAAAGACTTACAGTATACACCAAAGCGTCTCTATTACTATGATTTATTTATATTTTTAGACCACTAATTAATATGTATTTTAAATACCCAATTAACAAACAATTTGGTAGGTAGGTACATGTAGAGATATAACAATATATGTATTAGAGCTCTATTATAGTACTGTCAATGGAAATAGTGGGAGCACACCGGAGTATCAACTAAAAAAATCTTGGATTTCCTATTCTATTCAAAGGACAACCTGCTTAGTATAATGAAAGCGCAATCCAAGCTTTGAGAATTGATAGAAACACGTGGTGCCACGAATTGAACACAATCATAATACGAGAAGCCTCCTCACCTTGTTCTGGGCACAGAACAATACTAGTAAGAACCAGTTAAGTAGGTTCATGACCGGCGCGACCGCCTTGCGCATAATGCCAAGCCTTCGTGATTTAAACATGTACTTACACTACTCGCCCTGCGGCAAGCAAAATCTGACCGAAGAGGGAACCATTCTAACACCAATCTGATCAGACTCGGACCTCCTTTCATCGTCTCTAACATGAGAACGCACGCCACAGATCAATTTACGATTGCCGGTCCCAGCGTCGAAAAGAAGCGCGTTAGTAAAATAAAAATTACATGCAATGTTAGCATCTAACTGCGAAAGCACAAAAGATTTGTTATTAATATGAGAAGCACTGCTATTTAGCAGATTTGGTGTTATGAAGGTTCTACTTACATTGAAGATGGGTATGCATTATGCAGCTCGTATAATGAATTCTGGATATCTACACAGCCGCAGCATTGAATAAAATGTAGCTACTTATAAAGCTGCTCTACGTGCATTCTTCTATACATGCTCTCTAGTCGTAGCAAACCTAGAGTACCGATATGTACTGTCATTGTTGGTGTTACATACAAACCAAAGGTAAGTACAAACTTACAAACTTTTACAGTTACACATCGCCATGTCGATGTTGTAAATCTCGTAGAACCAGAGTGCGAGCGAGAAGGCGATATGAGCCTCTCCCGGACTCCGCACGAAGACCGCCGGAGATAGCCGAAGGCTCCAAACATGGCGGCCGGAGCACGCTTAGCGCTTGTCAACAAAGTTCCTCCGGCTGCCTAGGCGATCGCGCGCCCTCGCGTTCAGCGAAATTTAGAACTTAGTTCACGGTTACAGCTTCAAGTGAATATTGGTGAAAATATTGTGAAAGTGAAGTGCGGTGACATTGGGATTGAATTTATTATTTTAATAATTTGATTAAGATATTTAGACTATAACAGGTATACAATTGTGATGTTACTAAGAAGTTGGAATATTATGAACCCAGAAATTGCATCGGTTTTTTTTTGTATTTATTACTTTTTATAAGCAGCAAACCATATTTGGAGTGACTAAGAATTATGTTCAATGATTGTTTGGTATCTTATCTTCTACCTAATTCTTGCCTAATCTTGCCTACCTAATTTTCTACGTATCATGTTTCTAAAATTAATAGATTTCGTGTTATCAAAAATCAAGTTTTGTTATTCATCCCATTAAAGACTTTTATTTGTTAGAATATTTTTAGTAACTTGTTAATTTTTTATTGTTGTCGAATATAAAAAATAATCAAGCTTTTCAGCATATGTAAGCTTTTAAATTTCTGTGAAAAACCTTTCACCGAAATCGGAACTATTTAACAATTAGTAAAGTGATTAGCATACCTACGTTGCGTTGCACTGCTCACTTTTTGTAGTCGTTGTGCTCCAATAGACTCGCGTCTTGCGGGGTGCAAGTGGCCGCATTTAAATACCAATATACCTACCGCCTATTTGCACTAATTCCTAAAGAAAGTCACACTTACTCGCGTAATACCTACAACGAAAATGTTTTTCTCTTCGTTTTTTGAATAAATAAATTATTCCCCATAGACAAATAAATATTCATAGAGCGATATTTTTTTGTAAAAGGACTAAATGTTAACCAAACCAATGCACGTGTCGGGTTCAACTTGTTGCACAGTCGGTCGGCCCGCAAACTCGCTCGGGTATTGTTACAAAAACACAATGATCCATAATTCCTTTTAAAAACATATGTCAGTGGCAGTGTTAAAACGGATTTTAAAACCATATTCGTAAAAATGGTAACATGTAGGCCACACGCAATTTTAAAACGACGCGTGGAAGTTTGGCGGCTTTCAGTTATTCGAATATCTACTAACTTACATATGTCAAGTCAAGAGAGTTATTTAACTTCTGGTTACACGACAGTAGTTTCCTCACGTTCGAAATATTATTTCTTAGATTTAAGAAGCGTTGATCCGAGTGTGAAACGTTATATTGCGAATCAACTTCCGCATGAAACTACTTCAAATATCATATTATGCTTAACTTCTTATATTTTCGTGCATACAACTACATATTTTATACCTGGAGACTGAATTTGCGTGTCTCTTGATTGATACTTCAGTAGGGTTTGTATGTTGTATTGCATGTATCCCTGACGTAGGACGTAGTTTATTGTCTTTAGTGTAACCTACAAGTATGCAATAGGCATCCCTAAAGCCGGGGGTGCCCAGTTGAGTGACAGCATGCCTCTCAAGGAACGCAACACTCGCGTCACCCTCAAGTACACCTGCTAGACAAAACGCGCGTAGTTAGACAGCTATTAGATGCGGACGGTGTTTAAGAAATAGTTTACCGGAACGAATTGTCTTCCCCTGTTACACTAAGTTGAGTAAGGGTACCGACCGACCTATGTTATTGTTTTTTATCTCTGTGTTCCCACATTCACAATTTGATGACTAAGCATTCATTTAGCGAATCGTTATCAAATCTATCAGATATGCCGCGCATAATGTTTGTAGGCTGTAGAGATTTTAGTAGCAATTTTTTTCAATGTCTCAAATTAGTTTCGTGTATGAACCTACAATTTGCTGTGGGATGTCAGCCAAATAATTACATTCAGCCGAAAGACGTCCACTGTTGAACAAAGGCCTCCCTTTTAGAACGCCACAATCACAATGAATTACAATAGCCAATAAGCTCTACCGGTTGCCTACATTCAACTCTCACGATGTCATCAGTCCACCTAGTGGGAGGATTACTGGCGCTTCGTCTTCCGGTTCGTGGTCGCCACTAGAGAACCTTTCTCCCCCAAATGGTATCTGTTCGAGCGATATGGCCCGCCCATTGCCACTTCAACAGGCATATTCTTTGAGCTTTAGTTCTTCGGCGAGTTTCCGTTTCCGGATTCTATCGCGCAAAGAAACTGCATAGCTTCTCCGTAGCTCGTTGCGTGACTCTGAGCCTCTCCAAGAGGCCAACAGTCAAGGATCAGCCATATGCAGGTCACGAATTGCCTCGTTTGATTAAGCTACCAATAGAAACGATGTGGGACGCGGTATGACTAAAAGTATTGTGGGCAGAGTGGGTGTAGTGTAATCCTTTATCTATAGGCCCACGCGTCTGGACAAACTTTCTAGTTTGTATAATAAATAGAGGGAATTTAAGTCGGGTTAAACGCCTGATGTTTGAGAAAATATATTATTCCGCCGGTGTGACTCACGGAGCGGGTCCCATCGAGGTCTGGGTCACATTCCAGACCTGCGAGCGCCGGCCGCCGCGCTCCGCCAAACCGGACTGAGCTTGTGCTCTTCCATTTTTCGATATCCTGTAGTTTACGTAATTTCGGTGAACGGGATTTAATTATCTCATTACATCACAGGTCATTGGTTTATAAAATTTGGTTAATCGATTGACCTACTAAAGTTTCATACTTGTTACTTATACACTTGAGTAGGTTTTTTATTAATATATAAATAATCTTTGATATATTAACTTTCGTTCCTTGCTAAGTCCCGGTCCCGTCGCGGAAGGGGCGTGTTTTTTGTCCACCATCTGTCGGGCAGCAGGTGTCGCTTTACATACTAAGCAGGTGATTTAAATTCGCCTTTCTCTCGCTATAAGGGTTTTTTAACGATCATTTTGTGAAGTGGTAGTCGGCAGCCGGCAATGATTTGATGTCCACCCGCATTCTCATTTCCGCTGTGGCGTTAACTTTACAATGTCAGTCCGGAGACCACGTCACTTTACAGTAAATACATTATTTTGGTTTTAATGTGTCTCTATTATAATGTGCCTTGCTAAGATCTATTTTTCAAAGACAAACCCCCAGTCTCATTCAAAGCCAAAAGCTGAATATGCTACATAGATACCATCTTAGGAGTTTGTCACAATCCGTCGGGCATAATCTAAAGGATCGAGTGCTTCGCTGCCAGTCTACTACTTGAATGCTAAAGATTTATTATAAATCGTCTGGCTTATCCAAAAAATCCTCACAGATTTTATGTATGATTGTAAAAGTATTATCATTGATAGTTTGCTTACTGCTCTCTTATCGTTATTATTAAATTCTACAGAGGCCTAAAAGTAAGGTAGGTACATACAATGAAAATAATGTGTGCATTGGTGCATTTGACGCGCATGACCATTGTTTCAGCTTCATGGATCATTCGTTGCGGCTATTCCCATACCATTACATGTGCCTATGCACACATGGTTATGGTTCCCAATACACGATACATTACAAAATTGAACAACATGTAAATAAAAAGCATGAATTTAATACTGTATTTAATGAATTCGCAGTTTCAAATGTAATAAATAATATAAAATAAATTATATTCCAACGAATGGAAGCACACAATGATCATATTTGTGTTGTTATTGAAAAATCGTACATACATGGTATAGAGGTGACATTTCGACCGGTTGATTAGACAATTTAACAGGAAATCGGGTTATCTCGCATATGACACTGACCGGAAACTTTATTTATGGAAAAATCACACACGTTGTATATTGTTTATTTACATTGAATTTCCTCCGTAAAACAAGCATCAAATTATCCTAACTAATATGCATTAATAATATTAACTTTTTAATTAAAACTTAAGAATTACCATACCGCTCCTAATGTTCCTATTTAATAGGTAACCCGTCTAGTTTATAGCGTCGATTAATTGTGATGGATCTCGATTGTACCTAATCCCGACTGAAAGTCACTGAGTTTTTCGCCAAAACTGTTAAAATTAATGCAGTATTAACGTTTCGCTTAGTCATAGTCCTTAAACACTGTCTTTGCCATTCGTATTTATTTACGATTCTTTAATAATTGTTTCCGTTCCTTTTGTACGAACAAAAAAATTATCTCCATTCGACAGTAGTTATGTTGGCATGACCATAATTATCCGCTTCATTATTAGTTCCTGTCAATTTCATATATAAATTAGATGTTTCAAGGAACATTGTTTTTTGGGTCAGCTGGCAACATAGTAAAATCGCTCTTGTTTTATTTCACCTTAGTCAAACAGTTTGTTTTGTTGTGTTATAAAAATCAAGGCCATCCAACTGGTCCTAATAGACTGTAGACCTGTTATTACGATATTGACCTTTCAAGTGATCATTCGTTCCTCGAATATTCAAATCAGTATCTACTTATTGTACCTATGATAAATGCCGGCGTCACACTGCTGATCCTGACCTTGCCAGTTAGTGAACGTATAGGTACAGCTTACGACCAGAACATAGGTCTAGAACCGGTATGAGATGAGCTTCGTTGCCTCCGTCACGACTTAGATCCAAAGCTGTTCTGTTAACAATTGCTACGGGTACTTGCTTGTCTGTTGGAATTATCGATTCAAAAACAAATACCAAGTATAGTACTTAATCCTAGAGGGAACAACATATTACTTCCATGCTCTCCTGCAAACATTCATCTGCTTTATAGGGGCTTTGAGAAACCTTTATAAACAAAGAAGCGAATGTTCCGTAGTTGTAATTTGCAAAGTTTTAATTCTGCGGTTTAGACAGCTGTCGTTAAACCGTGATGTGCGCGCAAGTAGTATATACGCGTGTTGTTATGACTTGTGTAATCATTTGTATATAATCATGGTTTATAAGTAGTTTATAAGTTAAAAAACGTAATAATTAGGGTAACAGTTCTTAAACCAACAAAAGAAATATGCATCTGTTGTGGTAATTTCTGTCGACGAAATTAGCACTACTTTCCGTCTAGTTATTTGTAGCAGCATAAAATAATGGGAGATAAATAGTGATAATTTGACCTATGACATTGCAAATGAGAAAGCTGATGAAATTAAAAAAAAAAACAAGATTGTCGGCATATCAAGCGAAGTCAAAAAGGCGTTATCATTTATTAATTGTAGTACCTACACTGACTCTGTGCGAGGAAATGTGTAAAAAGTTAAAACATCGTGATTATGGATTTATGATTTTTTATAATATTTAGCCCTAGCATTTTCTGTAGGCATTTCTAATTCAAGTATGTCTTTTTCTAATCCCGGCGCGCTGTTCTCGCATAGCGTGGAGAATTGTGATTGCACAAGCCGCCCGGGCTCAGTCGCGGCTACCTCTAAACGCATTCCGCATAAAGTTTTTGTACACATTTCCGCTCAATTTTTTACTATTGCGAGTCTGACTGTTTTGACGTTCATAGCAATTATCTCGTGTTAACATAATCTGCGTACTACCGCGGCTAATAATGACACTCGTTTGAGTTTTGTGTTTGAATAAGGTCAGTGTTCGTACTAAAACATATTGGACCAAAAATATAAAAATTCACGCTCTTGCCCCCGTTTCGGCGTCTAACTGAAGAGTGTGCTGTGTTAACTAAGAGCTTTTATCGTGACCTCTCCACCTGCCCTATATCCCGAGGGGTGATGACACGTATTCCTTCCACGTTATTTGTTTAGCTTTACCTGACGAGATCCACTTTTGGCTACCACACTAGTTCTTGCATCTATTTAAGAAAGTTTTCTTTTGTGCTCTCGCCTCCGCATTAGTTGTTTGTTTGTTTATAACTCTTTATTGTACAAAGAGGAAATACAAAAGTTGACAATTGTCAATTTGTACGACATACATCAAGCTTAAATATTTAAACTGGTTTTACTTGGCTTGTCTGTGAGATAACAGTAACGAAGTTGTACTGCCAAAGCGAGTATAATGTATGTGCACGTCTCTTTGACGAAAGTTATATAGTGATTATTTTGATTTTAATAAACCATTTTGTTTTGTTTTTATTTATGTTCTTAAACCGTTAACTATTTTAAGATTAACGGCACTTGACGTAAGTACTGAAATAAATATAGATGATGATTGAGGACTTACTTTATTACTCGTAATCTCAGTTTTCGTCAAACATAAATAGTATTTTTTTTTATAGAGTAGGCTCAATTTATAACGGTCAAAGTAAAACAATCCGCATCTCAATCAAAGCGTAACTAAAAATATGCAGCGTTGTAGACTCCGTGAGCTCTTAAAAATACCTTCTGATTTTAGAAGCATGCTTCGGGTATAGACGATGACACGCGATCGTGATATGCGGTTCTGTTCTGTTATCAGCTTGCAAAACTTTTCAAAGTTACCGTAAAAAGTTATGTAAAGAATATTCATCAGTACAAAATAATCCTTACTGTAATAATATTACGCTTCTTTTTCTTTTTATAATTTTAACACAATATGACTTTTTGTCATGATATAAATAAAACAAAATCAGCATTTTCGAGTTCTTCCATCATTACGTAATTTAAATAGAGAACACTCCGCCTTAACACAATACTTTTATTCGGGTATGTCAAATGAATTTTTTTGGGCTGCTTTCGTTTAATATTTTTTTATTGTAGTTTACGAAATCCCCGTTGCTTCTATAACTCGGTGTTGAAACTTATTAAAATATTAACAATCAACACTTTTCTTGAAACTTTCAGCTTCTTTACTAAATATTTATATAGGTACATTATAAACAATTTCCCGTGATTGGCTATTTACAGAAATGTACCCTGTTTAAGTTGATTCACCATGGAAATCAATTTCCGAAAAATAACAAACTAAATAAATAAGTAAGTGGTGGTTTTAACTGCTCTATATAACTCAATGAAAATACAACAAGTGCACACTTCGCGTGATAGATTGCTACTAAAACAAAAAGACAATTGACATTTTCTACTACACGAATCCTTCCGATTGCCCCCGAAACCCGAAGGTTTTTCTAAGAGCTCACGGATTGTAACAAACTATCGCGACCGCACGCCATTGACAGTGCTACAACCAGCATGACGGCATCAGGCAAGATACTTAATTATACCGCAATTGTTAACACTAGAACTATCGATATCGATATCCATTTCCATGATTAAGACGAAGTTTCCGCATAAGTAATTAACCTATCTCCGGCAAGTTATGCTAATGTTGGGCTCGACGTATTGACTACTTGATCCCCTCATAAAGAACCTCTGATGGATAGAGCGGAGCTTGTCGCTACATCTTTTCCCTGATAGTGAACCCATTAGGCTGATTGTTATAAATTTTCTGAAGTAGCAATACCTACCGTTAATTGGTTGTTTTGCTGATGGGTGGCTATGTACGAGTAATTTAATCTTTGATGCAACAAAGTGCATGGATATAATTGAAAAACAACTTTGTATATAAAAATGACCGATCGTACCACGATATACTTGGACTTCATATGAAATGAAACAGATTGAAAGAATATTTATTTTAAGAGTGAGTTGCATCATGTTGCATTAATTGACTATACTCGTACTAACTGTAACCAATGCTAAACCAATTGTCAAATCTGTGGTAAAGTAAATGTTTGGTTGCAGAAATTTACTTAACCGGAAATTTGACGGATTGTTTGACACTGGTATTCGCTAAAATAACTTAGGGCTACATTTTATTACATTTGTCACTAAGCTAAAATATTTGTAATCGCTTTAAAATATGAAATAACGTTATAATTAATAACGTTTGTTTTGTATGTATTTGGTAAACGCGGGGCGGTCTCCGGTCGTACATAAACCTACATATGCCTGGGATCCGGTCGACAAACCCGTATCTGTAGCTAGGAATCTCACATCTCGTCCGTCGACCGTCCGAGGAAGTCTTAAAGCATTTCCGTACTAATCGCCTTTTGGTATTAGGACTTGGCTTTTACCTACTAATAAAAATAACATATTTCTTTCGCTATCTTTCTTAGTATTCGGTCTACGGTCCGGTCATTTTACGATAATTCTTAGTACTTATAGTTGTTTAGTTTGGCTCAGGTAACTGTAAGTCACGATACCTAATTAAAATACTTACATAAATGTTATCGTTATCCCGCATGTTTTTGTGCCACCTTACCTCAATGATCACACTTCCAAACCAAGCACATACCTACTCATTGTTTATGAAGAACCTTTACAATTTCTCTGACCATTGATTTCTTATTGTCTCTGCTCATTAAAGCAGTTAATTTAAATTGCTCTAAATTTACGTTTTGTTCTAAATATTAAGCACCTTTTCATCTGACAATAGTGCCAGCAAACATTTTCTTTTCATTTTAATTGTATTGTGGCTTTAAATGTACACAGACGTGGGTGAAATGAGAGTTCGTGCGTTTATTTTACGTCGTAATTATAATTACGAACTGAAAAAAATAAATGTAAAAAGTTTAAATTACTACGGAGCGTATTACGCTACGATCTGCCTACACAGTGATTAATGGCTTAATTCGGACTCATAAAAAACAATACACACGTTGTTGTGTATACAAGTTGCTTTTTCATGTTATTTTATATAAAAAATAAAATTTTCCCCGTGCTTGATAAATAGCCTCAATTCAATACCTTCTCGATGCGGTACTGAGGTACCATAAACGTGCGCAACTGCGCAAGCGATCTTCTTAGTAAGTGAAAGTTTCTCGTTTCTATAGTGTCGAACGGATACAAAAACCCCTGATTTTGTCACTTCAAAGTTCAATATCTCAAAACAGCTGAACCGACTTTGATGAAACATGTCTAAAAACCATGGCTAGAAAACCTGCTTTAAAATAAAAAAAAACCGCACTAAAATCGGTCCACCCTTTTAAGAGCCACGGTGCCACAGGTAGACAGACAGACCTCTTTTTGCGTCGGGGGTTAAAAAATAATCAAATACATGTTTAAATGCAGTATTAGGAAAAAAACTGGACAATGAAATGGGACACAACTTCAACTGACATTAAATGATTTGTTAATAGTTGCTCAATATCTTTGGTTTACTAGCATCTATTCGTTAAGCCTGCGGTTGGAATTGTTTTGCGAAAGTCTATTAGTCCGATCAATGAAGCGAAAAACCATTACAATAATTCGTCCGTCGTTTAAGTAAAACTGAATCCAGGTAGACATAATTTAATTTTTATAGGAAGCACTTAGGGTTTATGCACATGTCGTAAGTATTTTTCAGGCGCAGACAACGCGTAGCTTTAAACGAGATTCAGTCGCTTTTGTCCTAGCTTTTTAAGATTTTTTGTCTCCGTAAACGCCGACACACGCGTCATCTGCACCTAAAAATGCGTCGTGTGCATAGGCCATTGGAACGAAATTTTATTGTTTACTTAATGAGAAGAAAATCGTAAATTACGTACCTATATATTTTTTCAGTTTTAATCACGGTCTTTGTTTTGATTGCAACTGTAACACTTGCTGACAATTAATCCAACAGCAATTTACTACATATATGAAAAATCTCTGTATTGATCGGACTATGTAGGAAAGTTTCGCAACTACACCCACTTTAGTTCTAAACCACGTCTTGCGCCGGCTTGCCTCTAATCTCGGGCGGAAATGTCTTTGACAAATACTTACACAGATTCCTTCTGTACGTGCCGCATAAATAGAATATGACATTGTTTAAACCCTGGAAATTTGCCGCAAATTACAATTATCTACTTGTAGCCTTAATAGTATATTGACGATGTTTCAAGTTTCGTTATTATGCGCGACGCACACAGTTAATTATATATTATTAGTGTTAAGTAACATGTCAGAGATAATTACTATTTTATTCTACAAATCATCCCTCGTGATATGAAGGGAGGGATTAATATACGTTATGTAACGTTTATATTTGTTATTAAACACTTTTGCAATAACTACTTAAATAAATAAATAAATATCACGGGACAATTCACACAAATTAACCTAGTCCCAAAGTAAGCTTAGCAAAGCTTGTGTTATGGGTACTAAGCAACGGATAAATATAATTATATAGATATAGATACATACTTACTTAAATACATATTAAACACCCAAGACCCGAGAACAAACATTCGTATTTTTCATACAAATATCTGCCCCGACACGGGAATCGAACCCGGGACCTCAAGCTTCGTAGTCAGGTTCTCTAACCACTAGGCCATCTGGTCGTCTAATCTCGTCTAACTACTTGGCACAAACTTTCTCACCGAAAGGTCTCGATTTATCGCTGGTTCCAATGCTATTTGGTGCGGTTTCGTTGATCGTTTGCGCGAATGCTTCCTGGTTTACGCGCAGATGAGTCGGTTTATGTAAATGCGACACTTTCTAAACACAGCTTATGTGCAAGTAATTCTATTATGGCTAGCTTGGTTTATACTTTTTGATTTCTTAGCTGATTAGTAGCCCTATTGAATTTATGTAGATGCGGGAGGGCGGGCATAAGTATATCAAGTAAAACTGATCCAAAAATATGGTACACACTTAGCAAAAACGGCGTTGTTGATACATCAAAGTAAATATATTCATTTTATTAACTAAAATCTATCTAGATATACATATTTTCACATCCGTCAAATAATCATTTTTTTAATAGCCTGGCTACGTCACAGTATTCTGGGAACGTAAAAAAATAGGCCTAAAAAATAATTCGGCTGACAAACCAAGTACCTACGACATGAAATAAAATAATTTGACGACAGGAATCCTAAATGCGAGGGCGTTTATCATTCCATTTCACAGCGGGAATTTCGAGGATATTCAACAGCATCGCAAGTGCATGAGAAAAAGATTCACGCGTGAATAGCGTCGATTTTATTTTTATGTTTATATATCACACAGCAACTTCGGTCCGATATATATACCGAGAACACTAATCCGGAGTGCTCAAACGATTTTTTTTTTAATTGTCTTTAAGTACTTGGTATAAGCATTTAGGTGTAGGATTTCCTCTTGTATGTACTGCGTATTCAGATATTATATGGATATGTAGGCTTGTAATTTAATAGTCACTTGAGAGTTTATTGCAGTGGATTGTTCATCTTTTTCAAGTAAATATGTACATATACTGTTTTATTTATATTTCAGCGAAGTTGAGCAGGCACTATAATGGTGAATTCATTATTAGCAGCACAGGCTTGCACCAACAAATGGTTGTAATAGGATATTGATCAATGAGATCTTTGCAAGTTTGATTCAAGTTCTTGTGTGCTTATGTAACTTGGGGTTAAGTCGGATCCGATCGGAACGCGGCTTGGTGAATCATAATTCATGGTTGGATGTTATGATTGCTCGGCCGCATTAGGTACGAAGTTATTGAATAATTAAATATATTTCATCTGTGAAAAGTCTCGGTATTATAATTTCTGCTATGAAAAAAATATTGGCCGCCACGAGTCTGTAAAACAATGGGCACTGCAGTATTGTTGTTTTCAGCAAGTCTTGCTGATGTTCCTCGCGTCTTCTGAATGAATGCGAATGCTTAATCATGCCACTTGCAGCCAGTTCATGTTTCTACTCCGAATATTTTATTTTCTCTCGCGAGTCCGACTTTTATTGCGTCTCACTGCCAGTTCTGTTATTACTGGATTTTGCGGTGTAATAAAACCGTGGAAAAATAGAATTACTTTCATATTATTCCAAGGGCCCGCTCTAGGCTGTTTAGTATTGATTTCATAACGCGAACTCTGACATTATCAAATTTTACAGAATTTACTCATCTCGAGTGTTTCTCTTTGGAATAACATTCACAAATACGTGGCGGCAAAATCTTGTGTCTAAATATGGTTTATTTGGGGCAGGTCTGTTTATTTAGGGGTTCAAATTCAATTTTATTTGGAAGCGGTACTTGATACTAGCTAAGTATTATGGGGTAGTTGGCATGTATCGTCAGCGACCGAGCGCGGCGGGTTTAGCACATTCGTCACGCCGGCTTCGCTTTGCTCGATTAAAAGTTACAATCATGTTCAATTATCGCCTGTGCATCACGACGTCCGGTGCTTTAGTCATCCCAAAAGAGAACAACGAGCTGCATACAATCTAATCGTCTGAAAATAACAAAGAAGTTCTTATATCAATTTTTGCACTTTATTTGATTTTTTTAGATATACTCGTACTCTGTTGCATGCATGAAAACACATTACCTTACATTACATTATAAGTTTGCACTTGTTTCGTTTGTCCGGTACGCGGTCCGAGCGTACACGAATAAGTAAAGCCTTATATTTTAACATTTTTATTTTGAACAACCACCCGCCTACGTCCAACTAAATTAACCGAGTATTTTCGCGATCTAATTGCGGCATACATGTGCTATGTCTATGTAGCCGTACTGTGTGTGGCGACCTATCCTATCCTATAGTATAGGGCGAAGCTAAATATATTCGCACGACACCCGCCACTCCTCGCACCAACATGAACACGTGTGTTCCAGTATTTAAGTTTATATATTTTCCGCATCGTGTTTTTATTTTTATTCATGGTAAACAAATGTAAATGCGCTTCCACATCATATTATTTTAGGCAACAGTTTTATTATTTCTTTCTACTTATGCTTTGTTTTAACGTGGCTGGAACTGGACTGCAGCTATTTATTGGCAGTGATGAAGGGCTAATCTTATCGCTCGTTGATAAAGTGCACTACCTTGTGTAAACACTTATTGCCCCGATCAATACCAATGCACTTTTACTTAACTAGCTTTGAAAAAAGTAGATTCGGATCTAGAACTTTAAATGGGTTCTAAATATTCCAACTTTTCGTAATTGGAGTTAAGTCAATCTCAATTAAATTTAACTATACAATTACCAATTTCTTTTTATGGTACAGCGAGCTGTGAAGAAGCTGGAAATAGTTTTGATCAGGAAGTAGTTGATAGCGAGACGAACCGCATCAGCAGCGATGTGGCGAGACGACATTGCTGAGGGTAAGCGGCGCTAACGCAGCGTGCTTCCTTAGCGCGCATCGCCGAGCAGCGCCATGTCCAACTCGCCCGCGCCTGCGCCCGGCGGCGCCGGCGACGACCCGACCCGCCGCCGATCCGTTTTCTATGTGCCATTATTCGAAAGCTTCGAAAATTACCTACCTCTTACCCAAGAAGAAAAAGATGCGATCATCTGTGGACAAAACATAGAACCTTATCCCACCAAAAACAAAAGAAGAAATCTCTCGGAGAATGGCAGACTGCAAACTCCGTATCGTGGCGATTCATCCTTGACAGAGAGCGAGAGCGACATTAGCGTATTTAGTCCGGAACGTCGATTTCGGCGACCTTTATCGTCCACTGTGAGCTCAAATGAAGCACTGGCTAGAGTAGGCCAGCGCGACCTGACCAGTCCGCGGTTGGTCGCCGAGAGCGGGCTCATGAGGCACAGCAAGCCGAGATTACGGAGCACGACGTCCTGCGAGCCTCGCTACGACAAAATATTTTCTCCGTTGGGTGGCTCGATCTCATCAAATAAATTAAATAACTCAACGACGAATATTGGTAATAAAAAATCAATATTAAATTCAAATTTATCACTGATACCTGACTCGCCGCAACTACTTACTCCGGGCAAAGAGAAATCGAAAACGTTACCGCAAAATCTCACTGTGCCATCACCTATTCGAGGTAGTAGCAGCTCTACTTCGATATTCAAAACTCCTAGAATAACTATAACGCCGGACAGCCCCAGTCGAAGCCCCGGAAAAATGTCAGGACTAAATTTTATTCGACGTTCTCGAAGCACAAAGCTATCAAGGAGCAATTCTTTGTTGCGGAGTGTGACTGCGAGAAATATCGAAGATGGGTCAGATGAGCAGACGGCTGTGGTCACGGATCTGACCGAGGATTACGATAAATTTGTGGGTAACAACGGTGGCGAGAGCCGCGTGATTGGGGCCCTCATCAAGAAACACGAGGAGCAGATGGCCAATAGTCCGCTAAGTATTCGACGCGGCTACTTGGACGTCGACGACGATGTCGCCGTGCATTCTGGTAAGCCCCTCGTAATTTAGAAACTTAGATTATTCATCGGAAAATAATTTATTGGATGTTGTTTCGTGGCTCGGTCACAATAGTTTCGTAATATCAAATAGCTGGTTAACCTTGTTGCAAACTAGTGAAATATTCAATCGTGGTTACTACATATTTAGATTCGTATTGATTTTGACGTAATAATGTAACTCTTAATCATGGTTGATTACTATAATGCAGTTACTCTCTATCTCGTACGACTATCTCCTACATATTCCTAGAACATCAATAAATATTGCGAGTCCATTATATAATGTATCACAACATTCGAGCAGTAAATGTGTGTTTGTGTAGATACGTGTGGAAGCTATTGAAGTGCGCTTACTAAGCGTTCTTCAGGCTAAAACAGCACCTTAATATGAATGACTCTGCTATTTCAGACTAGTACGCTTCTCGACAACTCACGTTACGAACAATGCTCACTAATTACATGTCAAGAAACAAAACGTTGCTAAGTTTCCTGCGTAACAATACAAGGAGGCAAAACCATTATTACTGATACTTCAACTTACAGCATGCAAAATCTCTTGTAGCGCAGATGAGAAAGGCGGTTTTGGTTACTGATTTTGGAGACACATTTTGAATGGGCACCTACTTAGTAAGTTTTGGTTCTATTTTATTAAATTGTGACATTTAGCTTATTTATCTGAGCTTACTTATAATTATAATAATGTAGAAAACGAAAACAATAACCTACAAGTTTAATAGTCTGAACTGAATATAACGTAGACATAATTTAGATTACGCAATTGCGCTGCTGTTGCTTTATGTACTCGAAAGGGTAATCAAATCTTTGAGCACGACGCTCGACCACATCGGATCAAAATCGTGAATTCACACAATCGCGGTTTTCGGTGTTTCCACCACATTTTATCTGAGCTGTTCTTATTCTCGATTCAAATATAAATAAATTTAACATGGTTGTTAAATATAAACACAAAATCTGTGTAGTACTTATTGAGGCGTTATCATAATGTCGCGTGGCACTTCCTCGTGGGCGTTTTATCATGGTCGTATCAAAGTATACAGTTAGTGATTGCGGCTGCGAGCCAAACGATCCACTTACCGCGGCTCTTTACTAAACAAAACGATCTTTTGTTGTTTTACTCCCTACAATAACAACGACGACACCAATAGGGAATATTACTGAAATTTTCTCCCGTCAGGGTGCAGCACTAGCACAAAACCGTAAACAGTTTTTTGAGTCATAAAAATAATAAATGCCATAATATCTTATTATTTCAATTATTTTTTTGGAAATATAGCTCTATCGTTACTATCGATGTAAAATATCATGATATTTTGTTACTAATAAATACTTATTATCATGATTTCTATAGGTATAATAATCATGGCGACAAAATAAGTCTTAAATAAGTATAAAGGGATGGAGTTTTCACGCTGTCATCGTTCATCCACCATTACCTCTCATATTTCGTTTTCTAGATTTTTTTACCGTACAACGGCAAAACCTACTAGACACTGGCAACATTGTCTTCCAATGGACAGAGCCATATTTTTTTTAAAATCTAATCTAATCTTAGTATAAAGAGAACTGACGTTGACATGGGTTTGCGCTAGTGTCGCCCCCTGTGCTGCGCAGAGCTTTGTCTAATATGCCCTATTTTTTAACTTCATAAAGTCGTCGTTCATATTTTATTCTCTTATCATTTTTTTTCTTTTTTTTTCAAAGCCAGGTCTATTTTTTTATTTAACCCTTAAATTAAGACTGGTTAAGATCGCGGGATCTGGTCTGAATGGAGAGCCTTGGGGGAAGCCTATGTCCGTCCCGCAGTGGATGTCTTTCGGCTGACATGATGATGATGAACCCTTAAATTCTTAATTATAGCAGTTCAGACGTATGTCTACGCGTTGTTTATTATGCTCATGAAAAATAATTTCCTTGGCGTCTCTGTTTATGACACTTTATTATAGAACCCTCAGATTGTGGACATATCAAAGGCGGGAATCTAAAATTATATTTTCTTTTGAGTTTACAGTTAGTTTTTAAAAGCTGACTTATTTTATTTTGAAATCAGTTTTTTTAAACTTTGTTTTAATGCTCTCAAAACTCTTACTAATATTATAAACGCGAATGTTTGTATGGATAGATGGGTGGATGTTTGTTTGGATGTTTGTTACACTTTCACGCAAAAACTACTAAACGGATTTGCATGAAATTTTGGCATACAGGTAATACATACTCTGACTTAACATATACTTAGGCTACTTGTATCCCGAAATAATATTATAGTTCCTATGGGATCAAAAAAGTTTTAAAAGTTAGTATCAGAATAAAGGAAAAATTTATTTGTTTCCAGATGCACTCAAATTAAATAGTAAAAATCTTAATTAATTATCTACTGATCTGTTCGTCTCGAGGCCCTTTGTGTACGTCGTTGATAAAACTAATAGACGCGACCTTATCTATTCCGATCAAGAAACGTACATAACTTAATAAATCCTGTTATTAAGTGAGAATTTTAATTAGATATTATAAACTGGATATCCAAGGGATAATAAATGCCTTGTCAAGCGTATATGACATCGTATAGTTAACAGCGGGACACGAGGCTACCGTTAGATACCACTAATGCTCCCCTTTGTGAGTACATCTGTTGTTTCGCACGTTAGCGTCGACACTTCTGTCGCCTTCGACGTTGGCACTACTTGACACTGCAATACTATTTTAGTTCAATTATTTTATAAATCACTAGATTAACAACGCCCATAAATCATTTATTTGCATAAAAACATGGTACACGGCTTTACAAAAAGTATTTATTTACTGGAGGCAATATCAATATGTTCTTATTACTTGTTTACAATTTTACTCAAAACAAAATTTTAGTTTTCGGGGGCCAAGGATTATCTGACTCATCAAAGTATAGTTATGCTGTGATGAGTCAGATAGTGAGAACTTTTATTTTGTACATAAAGAAGTTTAAATATCGAAGACAAAGGCAGAATATATTTAATAACGGTACTTCATTCTCTTCCGCTTTCAACTCAGTTAGTGAGCTTTCAGCTCAGGATTCTATTGTAGAATCCTTCGCTACATTCTGGATTCAATTTACGCCCTCGCCGTAAATACACCATTTTGCTCCCTTGTGACACAAATAACTATTATTTAGTTTAGTATTTTGGTGCGAAACCATATCTCTTTTCTTGAAAGTGAGTCACAGGTTTAACGGAATTGATAACGTTCTTGCTTTTTGAAGTCCATTAGTACCTGTAATATAAAATAAGTTTTTTTTTTGTTTTTGCTACTTAATTAGCCTTAGTCATATTAGTCAAGCAAAGATGTGGCTTACAATTCCTGTTCCTTGTAAACGGAACCTTAAAAATGAGAGAAGTACGAGCTCTTATTTATTTAAGCCTCGTTAGCCATAATTTTTACCTTGGGTATTTTTTTTCCAAATTTAGATAATACCAAGTAGTAGTAGGTTTAGGTAGTAGGTTTTTTTCTTAATTTTCTGAATTTAAATGGGAATACCCTCGGGGTGTACGCTTTCCAATAAAAACATAATTGTCAAAATCGGACTACACTGTAAACATAAAATATCTGTCATAAATATACGCGTCGACATGAGAATCTCCTCCGTTTTTTTTTTCGTCGTTTAAAAAGCAAGATACAACGCAGACGTATTACTCTCTGTCACGTCAACGACAACTGGACGGACAACCACAGAGTACTTTATACATACGGACAACAATCCGAGTTTATCCTGCTTCAACACTGCAGTTTGGAATCAATCAGTACAGTAGTACCACAAGTTTATCTGACCCGGTGGTCAAAATTGTAATTAATGCCGCAACCATATCAACATCCATTTAGCTGTAACAGTATTTTTTATTTACCGACTCCGATACCGATCCCATCATCTGATGTGGTGATGAAGTTTGTGGTATTGTATGAAGTAAATTGAGCTATGTACGAACTGATTATTTAGTTATTGTACAGTAGACGCTAAATATTTACATATAAAGGAGCGGCCAAAGTGCCTAAATCCAGTTTGATAAAACTGGACCAGGCTTCGTATTTTTAATAACCATGGAATAGAATTTATCCCCATATCTCTCTATTTTGCGAAATTTAACGAATATTTTTTTTCCTCTTTTCTGTAACGCGCTGCACAATAGAGACATGTTCCGTCTGTGTCTTGAGCATCTCGGTAGCTCCCTTATATCTGACGATGACTATATACCTACATAATTATAAGGTTTTGACATTGTAGAGGCATGCGCGCTGGTCACTTGCGGCGTGCGCGCCGCTTCCGCCGGATGCCGCGCCGTATATACCGTGCCACTTGCTCGTGTCCACATTATACTTCATTCGAGATAACGTTTTGATAAATTTGACGTAAACATTCGAGTATTAATTACATCGTCAAAAGATTGAAACATTTCCACAAATTAAAAACAATACAATTTAGTTTTGATAAATTAAAGCTTTAATTTTCTTCTACTCGTATTTTAAATTCAGCAAGAGTTTTTTTCACTTTCGATTGGTATTTTCGAGTGATATGATTTTAAAAGTCGGTACTGAGGCACAATACCTATAGTTGCTTTATAACTATTAGCGAAAAAGGCGACGTCCTCCTTAGGTTTTAGGTTAGACTGAGGCGCGGAGTATACACGTCGTTGCGATACGCTACCGTAAGGCTAATGGTCGTTTATTTATACCTTACGATTATGCCGTCGGCTTGCTGCAGGTACCATGCCGGTGTGGCCTCGCGAGTAGGTAGCATTTGGCATCAGGATCAGGCGGCACAGGTATAGACCTCTGATATGCTATGCCTTCTGCTTTTGTATCCTTGCATCTTGTTGCGCTATTGGAAACACCCCAAACTGGTCAGATGAGATGAGTCACGACAACGATAATTAGTAGGTACAAATTAAAAATCGCCCGCTATATTGACTTCCGTGTTTGGGCCACTTTAATTCGACTGCCTCGTTGTTTTAGTTGAGTTTTTGTCACTGAAGTACAACATTATTGAAAAATATGTACCTATCATTTGTAGGGTATGTTAAGACCCGTTTTTTCTGTGAATAACATGTTCGTTTCAATTTTATCTCACGTCATCTGGATCTGAAATATGTCAATATCAATAATATTTTTGTACTTGTAGGCAGAGAATCCCTGACAGTCCGCCTCAATCATCATAATTGTTGCAATCATGCTCGCTGCGACATGCAAGGCTATGGTAACTCTGCAAATTGGAATGGGCAGAGTGTATGACTCAGGGCATTACTTTATTGCTGTATTTTGTAGATTTGCGTTCGCGTTAATAAACAGCCGGACCCTTATGCACCGCATGAGTAATAAAAAACTAAATGTTTTATGGATGGAGCAAACTACTTAAATTATGTGTGGCGTTGTCAGTACTTTTGGTTGGTATAAATTGGAATATTAGCTATAACTATGAATAAATACGTCGTGACTTGAGTTAATGATGTAACTAATCTTGTTTTTGACTCGATTATTAACTGAATCTCTTTCTTGCAGACACATCGTATGAAAAAGCGTGTCGCCGCGGCTCGGCGCCAAGCACGCCGGTGCCGGGCGCCCAAGCCCAGCACAGCCCCTCACGCCTCGCCTCCTTTTTCTTCTCGAAACGATCCTTCCGGAACAATCCGCTGAAGAGGACCAAGTCCGCCACAAAGTTGGAAAGGGACCGCGCGCTGGCCGCTGGCAATACGCACCCGGCTACGCATGCTTTACGGACGTCCAGGTAACATTACAACATTAGCTACAAGAGCATCCGGCTGTTTTTCCATCAGATATGTATGAGCTAAACTGCGTGGCTAAGAATATTTCATACACCAATTAGGATAGCTTAGCAACTTAGCACTGGTGAACAGGGACAGGTTTAACCTGAAGTACTTACATAGAGACTTTACAGCTAAACAGCTACCTCACACTTCTCTGGTGGAAAAACAGCCTTTTGCTTCGTACTAAAAACTTTCTTTCGGTTGGATTGGAGATTTCACACACCACTATCTTGAGTGTTTTCCATGATCTAATTCAAATGCAGTTGTCATTAGTAAACATGTAAACACAACTGTATCGTCAATGGTGCGTGTGTGCTCAAATATTTATTACTGACTACCGTAGCTGCTCCGTTACATCTGGTGATAGAAAAATGGCGCGTAACTATCTGAATACTTACACTGGTAGATGCTGCGTGGGCTCAGTTTTGCACACAGCAAGCCACTTTAATTTGTATGGGTTACCTTACGAATGATTGGCTGCATCCGTTTTGTCGAATAGCGACACCAGCGACAGCAAATCACTGGCCCCGATTGGTCGGTTGCGAGTGCTAAGCCTGTAAACTGGTTTAACTGTGAGAATAACAGCCGTACAGCGCCTTTTGTTAATCATTGGTTTCTTCCAGCAATTGATTTGTAGTAAAACGGTTTAACCACTGATGTATTAAACTGGGTTTAACTAAATGAGCCTTTCGAAGAGCGGATACTAGTAAAGTTTGTTAATTGACAGCTTTTATGCTTTCCGAGTTAGTTATGGCCTCTCCGCAAATCTGCCAATCTTAGTATAAAAAAAAAATCAAAAAATGTATTTGATATTGGTTATCGGAATTCGGATCGGAATAAGAAGCTTCTATAACCACCGTCTATTTCCAATTTTTGTTGACGTATCGTACATGTTTCCGTCGCCATTTTCCTCTCCGGGGAGTCTTTTGCAAATATCTAAAGGTCGTATGTATCCCATCCTCGGCTGCCACAATTGTAATTTCATGCCAGTTTCGCTTTGTAATTTTCGATAATGTCAGCGCATGAGTAAAGCTCGTTTCTAAAGAAATTACTGTGCGATATTATTTCCTTCACTGAGAAATAAATATTCGAATTGTAGGTACATGCCTATTTGAATATTGTAAGTATTATGGTGGATTAGGCAACATATAAGTTACATTATCTTCTAGAAAGAGTGTTAGGTTACGTATTTTCTCTCTCTCTAATCTCCTTTTAACTCAATTATTGCGGTTTTGCGCCACTCATTAGTCTTGCCCACGTACAGTCAAGGATTTTAGTTCATGAGCCACCCTGGAACCTTTTCAAAGGAAAAGTCATGACGATGTTCCTTGTTCATTAATGCGATGTCACATGACGTGTCGTATGACGTTTACTGCGGAATGGTTCCATGGTGGCTCATGGATTAAAATCCTTAACCGTCCCAGCATGAAGTGTATAAAATGTTCAAAAGCAGTAACCAAACGTTCCTCCCTCAGTTTAAACTCAAACTAGGCACTGCAAAGCTGGATCGACTCGGTACAACGGCGCAATTAGCGCAATAGAGTGAAATTACTTAGTTTCAAAGCGCTTCCTTTGTTCGTTTCGTATCGAGTTATGCATATTGTCGTGGGGTTGAACCCTCAATCAAAATGCGATGCATGAACGCGCGGTATTTTTACACAGTCGCACGTATTTAGCGACGTGTCGTGACATTACCTACTACGTTACCCAGACACTAGGTGTTGTAATTTTGTATATGTGGGAGTGTCGCCCCGCCCGTCTGCTCGAGTTATTTACTGGTTGCTCTTTAATTACTTCCCTGCGAGCGCACGAAACAAGTTCATCACTCGTATTTATTACAAATTGAAATACTTGGTGGTTGAAATAACACGTAAATTGGATTGTTTCAGATCACACGAGAGCCTACTATCTGCGCAGTCTCCCGCCGTCTCCACTATGGATCTGGGGCCGCCCAATCAAGTGGGTTTAGTTTCTTTGATGATTTCTTTTGTTTTTCCATCTTGATCGGTGCCCAATTGTAAGGGTCTCGAAGCTCTTTGGATCAAATGTTATTTAGTTGGTCCACTCTCTCTCGACCGCTATTTATAAGTTTGATAGATCGTAAGCGGTTTAAGCTTGAAACGGATTTGTTTTATATGATGTCAAATCATGTTTTCTGTTTTTCAGGTGGAAATCCGTGCTCTGCACTCGTCAGTGCTGGGCAAGCCGCACTGCTTTGCGCTGAGCGCTGAAAATCGTGCCCCGCGATATTTCGCTTGCGCCTCCAGAAAGGAGCGTGATCGTTGGATATACAGGTAAGATATAAATGCAGTTTATTACGAGATAACAGCTATAAACGACTTAATCAAGAAACCGTCAGACCACTATTTTAATTCCATTTGGCATTAGTAGCAGTTAACAATTAATGACTAGTATTGCGTAAATCAGAAAACATTTGAATAAATATGTGTAAAATATGTTAATTTTCTGATTTTTCAATTAGTCTTGCCTTTATTATACGTTTATGTATAAACTGTATAGTTATACTAAGTAGCTGTTGCCCCCGACATCTTCTGCGAAGAACTTGTTTATCGCTATCCCGCGGAAACTTTGACATTTTCTGAGATAAAAAGTATCCTATGTGTTAATCCAGGATGTAAACTATCTGTGTCGCAAATTTTATCTAAATCCGTCGAGGCGTTATTGCGTTATTGAGTAACAAAGATTCAAACATTTTCATAAATTTCTTATTTATTTATTTAAAATAGACACAAAATGTTTTAATTTAAATTTTTACTATAGGCCTTTATATTCCAAGGTTTTCTAGCGGATCTCTTCTTGGATTTAAAATTTCTACCAAGCAAGTGTGTTTTCTCCGTGTAGTACACTTAATGCACCTAGAGTTAATTCACCCAGGATTTACTCATCCGTAAGTGTACTACACTTTTTTCTCTTTTTACATCTTTCTATAAAGCGTTGACAGGAACGAAGTACCTATGAACATTTTTTCATTCAGCATACGATGACTGCTGGTACAGCCTGCCTTACCTTATATAATAAAAAAATCACCTCCATTTTACGTCTAAGAGAGGTACTCTAAATTTTTTTTTATTTTACCTCTTTGTCGGCGTGACTGATATGTATATTCATGCTAAATTACAGCTTTCTAGTACCACCGATCTCTGAGCTTAGCCGCGGACGGACAGACATGGCGAAACTATAAGGGTTCCTAGCTGACTACGGAACCCTAAAAAGAACTCTGAAAAAAAAGCAATGTCATAACTGGGTTTGTACATATAATGTACTTGTGTTACAGTCTCCGGCAGGCGGCGCGACCGGACGAGATGCGTACGCGGCGGTGTGAGCGCTCCGTCAAGCTCTGGCTGCTGGAAGCAAAGGCCATCCCGCCAAAGAAGCGATACTACTGCGAGATTCTGCTTGACGATACGCTCTACGCCAAGTAAGCAGTTAAACCCCACTAAAACAAATTTAACCCTTTTCCAGGCATAGTGCATATAGCGACCATATAAATGTACACAAATGTTCGATCTTGCTTAATTTACAATATGCTACAAAATCAATTGGAGTTAAATAAAATATTACTCGTTTTTAAACACGTCCCTCATAGGTAAACAATGAAACTATGAATCATTTTGTAGTAGCGTATCTTAATTTGCGGGGCCTGGAAAAGGGTTAAAACGCCTAGTACGAGTTAGCCGGGTTGTTAATTCTTCTTAGTAGTTTAATTAATTAGGAATTAGGAGTTCTATGAGTAGGTTACTATTTAAGTATACGTTTTGCCGTATTTGTCCAACAGGGGGTAAATTAGTGTTTGCATAGGTAAGTGTAAACAGCGGCGCCAAGATAAAATTTGTTTATGTACTTTTAAAATTCGCGTCGATTTGAACTTTCTCCTTTCCTTTTCGTCAGTTAAAAGACTGTGTACAAGTCAGCATCAAAAGTAGCGGAGCACTTTTTTACTCTATCGCATTGACTCATTGACTATCTCGCATGGCGTTTCGTACGTGGCTGTAAAACGACAAAGTACGAAAGTGTACAGCTACTTTTGATGCTGACTGTACAATACAATTCACTTTATTGCTTTATTTATTACTCTTTATTGATTTTAGTTTATGGGTCTAGGTACATTCGAGTTCTTAAACTTCTGAGCAAACATTTGATCAAAAATATGTGAACACGACTTTATCGTTAACGGCGTAGAAGCGTGTTCAGATATTTTTGATCAAATTTTTGCTCAGAAGTTTACGAACTCGACTGTACCCATAAACTAAAACCAACAGAACGGAAACTTGAAATAATAACGAAATAAATAACTAACTGTTCAAAGGATTAATCGAAATAGTAGAACAACTCGTGAGTCATAGTTTTCGTGCTGCAATTGGTGGGGTGACGTAATACATCATTATCGTTTGCCTAATGAAACTTCCTCACATTTAACTAGTCTGCTCTTAAACATTGTAAACACGGTTGAAGTTATAGTTAAGATACTAATTAATTAATATTCTTAACAAAAGATTTAAGAGGAAGCTAAATGCAATAGGTTATAATTTTTAATATCCTCGTAGCTCTGGTAACAAGTTCCAATAAAGTTGCTGCTACTCTGCAATAGATAGCGCATCTTCAGAAACTTCGATCTGTTACATGACAAGCAAAACTTGATTTTACCTACCATCAGATTTAGTATCCAGTACAATATTCTAGCCTGGTTTCGATTATAACATTGGTGTTTTACTGTAAACGGTTTTATTGCGGAGTTTCGTATTCACTGTTGTGTCATTACAACAAACAAGCCCGCAAGGAATTGGGATTAGACGTCTACATCTAAGAACTCTCTATCGTTTCCCTTGCGTGTTACCATTGGACACTCGTCAACATGTATTTTGTTCTCCAGATCCTCGTCTAAGCTGAAGTCGGAGCTGTGTTTCTGGGGCGAGGTGTACGAGTTCACCGGGCTACAGGCGGTACATGCGATCAACGTGAATGTATACAGAGAGCCAGAGCGACGCTCGCGCAAGCGGGACAAGCATGCGCTAGTCGGTATGTATATTTTAAAGGAGAAGTGATATAACCAAATTTTTCTATCTCTGACCCTGTCAGTGTCAAAAAGTAAAACTCCGCACCCACCTGCCGCGGAGCTGTAGTTTTTTTTTTGTGACAAGAGGCGCTTTATTTTGGCTATCTTGTCGTTCGACCTATATGTATCACTGCCATTCAATAATTTCGTCTCCGATAGCATACCATCATCAAAAAATTCATATTCAACTGGAATTTTTTCCCAGGTACCGTTCGCATCCCGGTCGACGACGTATCCTCCCGATACCTCAACGAGCGGTGGTACCCTCTCTCCGGGGGGGACAAACCCCAGTCCCCGGGGGGTCGCGCCCCCCCGCCCCCGGTGCCCGCGCTTCGCATCAAATGTCGCTATCAGAGCGTAGACGTCCTCCCACTCGATCATTATGCCAGATTCCTCGATTATCTGAAGAAAAATTATAAGAGGCTATGCGAGTATTTGGAACCTGTTATTGGTAAGTAGGGTTTATTTATGGTCAATACAAATATGTAATATGTTTGAGTAATTTAATCTTGTATTTTTTTTATTTTCTGTCTAATAGGTGTTTTTAGTGACACGCTTTTATTTACAAGCGGAATCTTTAGATAGTCCCGCGCTTTGGAGTGTATCTGTTAACAAGAATTACACTCTTAGCCAGCGCCATCTATTTTTTTTAAACGGAATTATCAGTTTTACAAACTGAATTAATCCTTACTTCCACAGGTGTCAAAGCCAAAGAGGACATCGGTTGCGCCCTTGTTCTTTGCATGGCGGGCGCGGGCCTCGCGCCGCGTTACCTCGCCGATGTCGTCGCTTTGGACGTGCGCCGTACCGGCGACCATTCCCTCACGTTCCGAGGGAACTCACTCGCGACTAAGAGCATGGAGGCATATCTCAAACTGGTCGGCGATCAGTATCTACAGGTCAGTTGAGCTCGAGCATTTCTTCAGTATACATCGTCAGGTGGAAACTATTTTATAAACTGGTTAACGCCCATTAAATCACATTGATGACTTTCAAGAGCGATGTTGTAGTTAGCCCAGAACCAGCCTTATATGACAACGTAGTAGACAGTTACATAAGTATGAGTGCTACTGACTACGATCAGAATTGATATATTACTAGCTGTTGCCCGCGACTCCGTACGCGTAGTATTCGTTTCTCACTATCCCGCAGGAACTATGCAATTTTCCGAGATAAAACCTATCCTATGTCCTTTCCAGGGACTCAAACTATCTGTATACCGAATTTCATCTAAATCGGTTCAGCGGTTTAGACGTGATTGAGTAACAAACATTCAAAACTCCAAACATCTTCACAAACTTTCTCATTTATAATGTTTGTAAAATAAATAAATGAAACTGAAAGACCACACTTGCAAATCTAAGTAAAAATTATCTTCTTCATGGACAGGACGTCTCTTATTGGATATAGGCCTTCCCCATAGGTAGACCTCCAGTTGCTTCGGTTGGAAGTGACCTGCATCCACGGCTCTAACCAGATCATCCGTCCATCTCTATCCGTCGTCCATGTAAATAAAAATAGAAGACAGTTTTTATTTACATTCCACCGTATAATGGGTATGAGGACCACATGTATCCTATCTTGCCGACAGGACACGCTAAGCGAAGCGGTCGCCGCGGCCGCTGGCCCTGGCGCAGCGGAGTGCGAAGTAGATCCTTTACGAGCCGGCAGCGGCGCGGCCCTGAGAAGACAACAGACCGCTCTCAGGGACGCGGTCACACTGGCTTGGAAAGCTATTGCCGCTTCCGCACCCCGCTTTCCCCCACCACTAAGGGACTGTTTCGCGACCTTCCGTGAGAGGTATGTGCAATGACCTACCCAAACTGTTCGGCAGATTATAGGTTCACGGAGATATCCGAGGCCCCCGGAAGTCAAAGAAAACGGAAGACCTTGCCGAACCAGACCTTCGCCCAGATACAATGGATAAACGGTATGTTCAAAATTAGTAACGATTATTGAGTGACAATACCGAGACGAATTGTTTAGTCCATAGTTTGCAGCGATTTATAGTGCGAAATATTTGTTATTTGTTTGTGATTGTCTGCCAGCCTTGCGAAGTGAAACCATTTTGTTACCTTTACAATATTATTTTTCTCAACCTGCTCAGCGAATGGTTAATAAAATTTAGTTCAAGTATTAATGATGTTCTCACTTATTTTCTTAAAATGCCCTTTTCATGACTTACTAAATGTTTCTTTATCTTTTCTGTGAATTCCATTAAATTTTTCTGATTTAGTATCGCTACTTGACAAGAGATGGCGCTATAAAGCTTCTTTTGTATTGTTTGCAGGTTGATCGCAATGGGGCGAGAGGATATATCGGACAACTTGATAAGCGCATCGATATTCCTTCGATTTCTATGTCCCGCTATTTTGTCACCGAGTCTCTTTGGGATCACTCATGGTGAGTAAAACAATAACGACGACAAGCGTTTAATTACAGCGCCATCTACCAGTATCTGCTTGTACTATTACGTTCACTAACAAGCTTCCTCATGTTACAGAGTACCCGAATGAGCGCGCCGCTCGCAACTTGACGTTGGTCGCCAAAACACTGCAGACCCTTGCTAATTTTACGCGGTTCCAAGGCAAAGAAGCTTTTATGGAGTTCCTCAACGACTTTTTAGAACAGGAGGCCCCTAACATGAAAGCATTCCTGCGAACTATTTCGGTAAGTACGCAAGTTGTCGATGTAATTAAATTTAAATCATGGTTAATGGCCCGCCAGGTTAAGAAAAATAGGATAAAATGTAATGTAGAAATAGTAATTACGAAAACAGCATGTAGATAGAAATGCGAGTCACAAATATTGAGGTAAGTACATGTAAAGTCGAACAAATTAAATCATGTGTGTAAGTAGGTGGTGCTTAGTAGCACATACATTAGTATGTCATGTTAAAATCCCATACTTTTGTCAAAGAAATCATAATGAAATTTATTATTAAAAGGTTCCATCCTGGTACATGAATCAGTTTGTTTGACGGTACAGACGTGTTCCTTACTCCATTTGTATCCGTCATATTAGTACTGTCACTCAATACCACCATTTGCCTTTATAGATGCGTCCCCAAGAGCAGAACCAGGACGGAAGCAAACGCAACTCGTCCGCGTCCCAAGGCTCCGCTACCGAGGCGGTGGAAGCTGACCCGGAATGGGCGCCTCATGTCGACTTGGGGAAACAGCTGGCAACCCTGCACGCTTTGCTTGTGGACAGCTTGCCTAAACTGCCCGGAGGCAGGACGCAGGTGAGAATAGATTGTTATTGTGTCGTCCTATCTTACGCTGATGCGATGCGCGCGTGTTTTTTTGAGTTGAGTCGCCTTAAGGGCCAAAGACTTCTTACTTTCTTTCAAAGGGTTCTTGCTTTTATTTACTTGATGTTAGTTTTTTTTTCATTTCATATTTAATTATTTCTCATGGAGAATTAACAGAAATAGAATTAGACAAAACATTATCTTATACTTCAGTTACCTAACTTAGAAAATTTATCTAAATATTTAATGATTCTTACCAAAACATATTCCGATAATTTTAACTAGAATACGCACTACATACATAACTCTATCATTAAAAAGTACTTAACACTTAACAAGAGTAAAACTAGTAATGATACAAAAAGCAAAGGAAAAGTACAGTAGCCCATTGATTCCACCCTCCGTAGAACGCTCTCACAGTGTCTTAGTAAATTCCCTTGTCAAACTATAACTGGTATAATTAATCAAAGGATGTCACTGACTTTTACTACGAAACGGTTCCACAGTGGGTCACGATTCAGTTGGTTCGGATGTACAATGGGAAAATATACCCGGAATATTGTCGTTTCACAAAATTTGATGTGGAAATTATAAATATTGAAATTACTGATGCATTATAAACGCATTGATAGGCATGTGCAACTAGTGCTCTGGGGTGCAGACAGTGCTGGACTCTTACCGGCCAAAAAATCCCAGCTGCACGTCCCCAACTCCCTGCAGCTTTGTCCGCACGTGTTAGGCACGGTCAATGAGAATGAGGCACCTATACTATAATTTATTTATTTATTATTTAATTTGTCGCACGGCATTACAGCGAACCAACACACCGAGAAACCAGGTTACTTAATAAACTACTAAATATATATCAGCTAATAACAATTATAATATAAATAACAATATTAATAGCAGAAACAAATCAAACTTACAAATGCCAATTACCTACACCAAAATTATACGGTGGTCTGCCTATTGCCCATCGCCTCAAAAAACCTCAAATATTCTCGGCAAACAGGTACCCATTTCCACGCAAAAAGGTCACATTCAGGTACGAATGCCAAGAGAGCATTCAGAAGAGTGAGTGCGCGTGGTATTGGCGCGTTGCTCATGGTGTCAAAGGGTATAGGTGCGCTAGGGATAAATACATGCGATGTGCTATTTATCGATAACTAGAAGAAAAAAAGCGAAGTACTGTACATTGAAACGAAACCTTACCCTTCCCCTAAATTCCTCCGAAGTAGTCATCGATATGGCAAAACTTACGCCTGATCACCTGAATTAATCAATATAGTATGTGCTGGCGCGTGGTAGTTCAATAATTGCGTGGAATTTAGTAAACTAAATGCTCTGTTTTTTTGCCCATCGGCTAGCGAGTATTTGACATCTCGTATGGCATCAGGTGGGTGGCTAGTTTGAGTTGCTATCTGACAAGACTAGCAGTAAAATAAACCATCTTGGTAACAGATAGTGTGATTCTTCGACGAGCTTATTGTTAGGGATATTGGGCCGCCCATTACATTTACTTTAGTAACAAAGAAAAAAATGTACTTGGTAACTTACAATTTTATAATTTTGTTTTAAGTTCTGCTACTGCTAAAACCGAAGTATTTGTAAACCTGCATCATTACCATTACTTTTTATTATTATTCCAGGAGCTTGAGCCATTAACCGACATCCTAGACGAGCTTACCAAGCGTCTGGCCGGCAACGATACCGGGACCACGCCTTCAGACAACATATTCCGGTTTAACGACCCCACCTGCAACACTCCCACCAAGTTGGAGCCAACCAACTTTGCCCACAGCTCCCCAATCATGAACAAAAACGGCGTCCAATTTAACATCAGTCCGTCAAAATCCAACGCCGAAAACTCTAAATACAAAAACGCGTACGCGGGCGTCATGAAATCACCCAGCTGCAACCTCCGCTCGGCGACGCTACCTAGAAACGTATACGGGTCGAGCCCTCAAAATGTCAACCCTGACCGGTACAGCTCCCAGTATAACAACCAGGAACACTGTGTCAACCTCAAGGTCGTACAAATTGGCTTCGGCTCCGACCAGTACCCTAAAGGCATCAGCAATGGCGTCAGCGAAAGCCTTGAACGCCGTTTCCCAGAACGATATAAGACAAACAATTATCAGCAGCCGACACATTTCCACAACGCCAACTATCCCGGCCCCGAGCGCTCCCCGAGCAGTGACAACGTCAACCACAACTACTGTTCCAGTGACATGCAAAATCTCATGAGAGACACGGCAACGCTCGAAGAATTATCAGATCTTCTAAAGTATGCCGACGATTCTGACATCGTCGAGGACAAACTCATCATGAACAAAAAGAGCCTGTCGCAAAGTCAGCACAACAATAACAACATTGTTAACGGAAACAAAGCATATACAAACAACGGGTCAAATGTATCTATTAGCGGCCTATCTAACGTCGCTAGCTCCGGCTACCAAAGCATAGCCACCTATAGCCAAAGCTCTAGTCCCATCGAAAACACTACACACCACCACCCGCCTTACGAGAACGGCGGCCAACCCATGAGCCGCTACTCACAGCTCAATTACCAAAAACAACGGGACAAACAGTATTACGATAGCAAGAATGAAAAATTCTTCCCAAAGAGTCCGGTCCAACAGAAAATCGAATATGACATACAGAAGTACGGGATTCAAAATTTTACTATGGCGGACAACGCAGCGGCCGCCGCGAACGCTAACGCTAAGATGGCTCCGCTCGTGTTCACTAACCCTGTGTACAACATGGAGGACCGCCAATCTCCGGAGAAGAAGAAACCCGCTGACAACAGGAACTCCAAGCGGTGTCCCTGCGGCTCGTCCAGTTCATCGATCGATGAGGAGGCTCTGAGCACGGACAACGTGGAGACCAACTCCGAAGAGGGCTCTACCAACTTCAACGACGAAGGTAGAAGCTATGACCAACAAAACCGCAACAATACCCACCGCAAGATAACTAGAGATAATAATTACGAAGACGTGTACCAACGGAGCAACCACAGCCACTCGCCGCGCGACGACTCATCTGCCTCGCCGAGTCTACGGAAGAGCAAGACACGTATGCCGCGCACAAATCCCATGCTTTCTTACTCCACGGGACAGCAGCCTTATAAGCACTTCGGCCAGCGCGGGGACTCGCTTTACGAAAGCAAACCGCATCACATCTCCACCGAGCCCTACCCCGTCACTCGCTCCGAATCCAACGTCGAAGAAGTCAACAAAGAAATGTACCGCCTGCAAATCTCCCGCAGCCAGAAGGCACTATTCAACATGGAGAACTCGAAGAACTCTCCCGAAAAATATTCCCTAGCGGAGAGCTCTATTTCCGAAACGAACTATCCGTTAGATCGCGCTTATTCCGGAGCTAAGATGTCGAGTAGTCGTTTGAACGAAGATTTGGAAAGGCATCAGGAGTATTACGTACGTGAGCGGCGGGAATCTCCGTCGCGCATGCTGTTCAGTCGCGAGTCTCACTCGAGCGAGGCGAGCGAGCGTGCGGGGGCTCGCGAGCCTCCGCGCGAGATGCGCGAGGCTACAAGGGAAGTGGTCAGGGAAGCGCCTCGCGAGGCGGGCAGGGAGAAGCTCCAGAGGCGGCTGAGTTTGGAATCGGCGCGAGAGCTCACAGACAGCTCTGATGAACTTGAGGATACGCTGTACAGCACCACGGGCCGGCGACGCGCCAAGCACCATAGGACTATCGAACAGGTATTAGTGCAATTTGTGTTATCAACTATAACTGACGTAGATATTTAGAAGTAGCATTTTACTTACTTCAATCACCATGTTTTAGTGGTAAAACATCAACTATGTCCACAACAGCCAGTGGCTTCACACATTTTGCACTACATCTGCGTGTGTAATGATCGGTATAACAACATTTGATATAATTTCAAATGATAGGAGCTTCACAGAACTTTTTTATAAAATAAACCAAATCTAGCCTAACCCAAAGTACATCAAATCGGATTAATAACAATATAAATAAGTTTGGGTTTAAAGATAAATTACATTATATCAAATGAAAATTACATTTGTTGCATTATATCAATTGTTGTTATATCCTACATCTTCTGACCATAAAGCGACGTCTACCAACAATTCTATTTACGGTACGCCTTTACCACTTGAGAACCTTCATTATCATCATATCAGCCATAGGACGTCCACTGTTGGACATAGGCCTCCCCCACAGACCTACAGTTACCTCGGTTGGAAGCGGCTTGCATCCACCGTGAACCCGCGACTTTAACCAGGTCATCCGTCCATCTCGTTGGTGGACGTCCTACGCTACGCTTGCCGATCCGCGGTCTCCACGCGAGAACCTCTCGACCCCAACGACCATCTGTTCTCCGTGCTATATAGCCTGCCCATTGCCACTTCAACGAGCTAATTCGCTTGGCTATGTCGCTGACCCTGACCCTTGTTCTTCTACGTATCTCCTCATTTCTGATTCGATCCCGTAGAGACATCCCAAGCATAGCTCTCTCCATAGCTCGCTGAGCAATTCTGAGCCTATTTATAAGACCTACAGTGAAACACCACGTCTCGAACCGTCCGTCTCCGTCTGAGAACCTTACCGCTTATAAAATGAGTCGAGTCATTTGTAATGTTAAATACGTACTGCTTCGTAGCCTTTTTAATTAACACTGGGCCGTCATGCGAACTAGAGCCTAATAAGCAAGTTTCTATCAAAAGCAAAATTGTTAACAAATTTATTTCAATTGCAGTACGAGCGCGAGATCGACAGGCTAAAAAATTCTGTGGACTTATTGCGTGGACGCCTGGGCCCCGCCGAGTCCGGGCAAGACCCCTCCGACTCTAAGATGAAAGCTGTCATCAACAGGTAAGCGCGCGCTGACAGTATTCATTTCGTTTTAATAACTTCAATCAATTCAAAAGGATAAGGCTCCATCAGCTTGTTTTAAGCACTTGAAGTTTATACGTGAAAATATGGATAATTCATAAGGGCTTTGTTCTTATTTCCTTTATCGGGAATACTGATATGATATAAAATTTCGGAGCACAGTTATAAAACAGCTGATATAAAACAGTTTTTTTTAAACGTAGCCTATTATTGAGTCCCACTGCCTGGGCAAAGGCCTCCTCTTTTGACCTCCACAACTCCCGTTCTGACGCTATGTCAGGCCAGTATAAACAGTACTAAGCGACAAAAAACGAGCGACCACTCGCCTTTCTGGCCACCATCCCACACTGAACCTATTTCTAAGTGTCAAAAAATTCGCAAATAACTTTTAAACGTGACCAGGTTGATCAGTGTGGAGGACGAGTTGCGGCGGGAGCAACGTAAGATGGCCGCCGCGCTTTCCCACAAGCAACGCGTCATCGAGGCTCAGGAGCATCGGATCGCGGCGCTGGACGAAGCCAACACACGACTGTTGTCCGCTCTCGTCCATCTCCAACAGAGGGCGCCACTCCCCCCACCCGCAGGGAACCCCCATCCCCACCCGCATCCTCACGCCCCCTCCCACCCCACGCACGCGCCGCATAACCACCAGGAATTACAAATATAATTAATTTAATAGAGTACTAATTCTATGCGTTTAAAGCAAAACGACGCGCATGTGGCTTGCACATTGCTTGCAGATGTCTATTCACTATGACTAAGTTGCAAGTTACTCGTGCAAGTAAAATGTGCAAGTTAGCATGAAAGGCATTGAGAACCAACGTTCTATGCCAGTGGCAATTAAAGGATACTGCACCAGATGCAGGGTTCTGATGGAAAGAAAAACCTTCTCAAATCCGCTAAGACTTAAAAAGATACAACTTAGTAATATTACCTTGAAGTACACTTGAGGGGATCGAGACCTGAATCAAAATTGTAGACATGTTATATTTTATTTCGTGTTGATTGATCTCTATACTAGACTAAATGTCGACTTCTTACATAAAATGTGCAGACTTAAAACACAATCAAGCATTTATATTTTAGCAGTTTTCATGTCATCCATTTTCTTGTATTGACATACTCATACATAAGCCTAAAAGAGTATTGTATATCCATCTCAAGAAAACCGACTCCTTGACTGACTCTACCCACGATGGAACCGAACTAGTCTATTCATGTATGTCTAAGTGTTAGTTTTACAGATTGCGCTTGGAATGGTACTTTATTATTAACGAATACACGCAATTGACTGATTTTAATTGTAAACCATCGTGGAATGAGAGTTGCGTCCTGTTGGTAGATTAATTTTAATGTTCTGTGTTTAAAGGTTTATCAACCTCGCCGTTTCTGTGCTAAAAGATTTATTCAATGTCGTTCAAATGTTTAGTAAAATAACGATTTGTCAGTCATATTTGCATCTATATAAAAAAAACAATACCCAGTACCTACTTTCAATATTTAGAATTTAGTTGTAACAAGATAGATGCTACGTGGTCCATGTCTACTATTTCTAGAAACTTCGAGGGAAGGTTACGAGTTGAGAGTCGTATTTGTTCGGCGGGGGTAGCGTGCAAACGTTTCTTAAGTGATTTGCGGTCACGAATATAAGCCTGGAGGCATTATCTTTAATATATTATTTATGTATATATTAAAGCTTATTGTAAGTTCTGTGCACAAACTGTTCCATTGTACGGCTTGTTTTGTATCCTATATTTTATTTTTTCAAGTCTATAATTAGGTAATTTTTATGGATGTAATGATACACAATTTTTATGAAAAAAAAGGCATGAGGCAGAGGCATGTTTCATCGTCGGCTAGTAGCAAGGAGTTAGCGATACTAAAACAGCATGCGCTTATTAGACGTTGCAGTATTTTAGTCGAGTACTTTTTAGATTATAACATGAGCAAGAAATGTCTAAAGATGACTCTTCTAACCAGTGAATACAAAAAATGCTGTAAATACTTGTAAGATGTGCTACCGGTTTTTAAAGATAATTGTAATAGTTAGAAAAATGCTGCCCTATTACCTGTCATAATATATGTAGTTGCAGAAACGTTACTCCTGAAAATTCTCATTGTTTTTAATAAAAAAATACAGCAACGATTATTATGTGTAGACATCATAACAGCTACTTTTTTCAAGACTGGTTGTAAATTAATTTGCTTTTTAAATGATTTATTAAATTTTGCATGAAATTAATCTTTACTTATTATATATTTTTATTATTATAATCATTCACATTATTACAGGCAAAGCGATTAAATTAATATATTTTTGAGGCAAATATGTAATCGATCTCCTATCTTCTTTGCCGGCGGTGAGACTGGCACCGACGAAAGCGCGGCTGCAACATGGATATCATTTTACATGGATAAATAATTAGTATTAATGTTACGTAAATGAATTATAATTGTTTACTAAAATCATTGTATTTATATTTAGAACCATATTTACATAATCATGTTTCGTTTTGCCATTTTCTTTGTACTTTGTTAAAAGTTGTTTCGTTAGGTTTAATGAAGAGATGCTTTAATGACATTAACATTTGATTTCGTATCAGTATTCTTCTCAGCCGGTTTACGTTCGCGCTAGGCGGCCTGTTACGTTTTGTTCAGCAACATTGATACCAAAGAAGATTGAATATCCGTTAGAATGTAGTAGTAGTACCACACACCCACTACGACTGTAGCGTTTGTATTTACATTATAACGTTAAAAGGTTTTTTTAACTACGCTAATGTAAGTCTTGTATAATAATATTTTTAGGCTAAGTTACTATATTTGTAGTAAATGACATATTAAATTAGTACCTAAAAAAGAAAAATATTTTAATACCTTCGGAGTATTATAATACGACCATGACATGGTACGATTTTTCAGAAATCATTACAAATGAATTCCGAAAAAAATCACGTGTATAATGATCAAATCACTTTCGCATTATATGATTTCGAAGGGCTGTCAAATGAGTGGTACAAATTATCTACTTTTCGCAGTTCACTCGTCTGTTTCGTGAGTAGGTACATATTTGATTAGACCCACTTGTGGTACATAAAGACCTGTTTAGCGTGCTGCGATTTATCGCGAACCGAACGAGCGCCCGAGACAACCTAGTTGCTCTCTACGGAACGTAAATGTTTTAAACTTATCACATTAAACTATGAATACTATTCTTCAATGTTATTTTATAATAAATGTATGTTTGAAATGTCACTTTAAAGTACATGGAAAACTGTCGTGTCTATGATGTTTTTCTTTGTGTCTAGTAATAGAAAAAGGAAATAAAGTATTCAAACCAGAAAATCTAGTTTTTATTGTATCACCATTGAACAATTTGCGTGCTCTGCACTCACGATCAAAACCACGGTCTGTCTTTTACAGTGATTCGAAATTGACGGGTAATTATACATTTTAGTATATCTCTCCAAAGTCCCACCCCTACCCCATATCATAACTCCTAGAACGCGTGGTCCCAACTTAAAAGGTATATATTCGGAACTTGAATTGAAAAGTCCAATACCCAAAACATTGACTGAAGCGTGGCGGTGCCCTACCGTTAGATAGTAAAGTGTCACTACGCTTTACTCATAATGCTCATTAGCATTACCGCCTCCCCTGGTAAACGCGCTTTGATATACACGCTCACTCTTCGGGCTCGATGCCCGCGGGCAGACAGATGATTCGCCGCCGCGCCATTTTAAACGCACGCTCATTCGTCTCCATAGTATTGTACGGGTGCATCAGCTGCAAATCTTCTACCCTCCCATGCAAATACGAGAAGTATATTTCGCGAAACTTTTTATCTGGAAACGCACTAGGGTACATAGTGGACCACAGCATGTTATTCAAATTGGCAAACGATCGGAACAATTCAAGTTTGTACCTCATAGTGTACTGATTAAATTTTTTTTTGAGTTCCAATTTGTGGAGCCAGTTAGTCTCACCGTGGAAAAGGGGATCCGGCTTAGTGGCGACGTGTCCGAAACCGTTGGCGGCGAGCGTGGTGAAGAGCTGGAAGAAAGCATTGCTTCGGCGGAGGTACTCACGGCGCTCCGTGGGGCTGTACGGCCCATAGATGCGCCGCCGCATCCACTCGCGCAGCTCCGGCACTTGGTGCACGTCGGGCAGCTTAGCTGCTATGTTGACGTGACGCATCTGCCGCAGCGCGCACTTCAAGTAGTCTTCCGGCTTCGGCCGCTCGCCCAGGCAACTTTTCGATGACCTCTTCTTTTTTATTTTTTTCTTATCCTTATTCAACGGATTCTTCGGGCCGATCACGCTGTCAGTATCCCAGACCCTCTTGAACTCCTTCTCGATCAATAAACTTTTCTCATCTATGTCAAAAATTGTGTGGTAATTGAACTGGAACGGAGCATGCGGTGTAGGCTTTTGAAAATACGGCGGTTCATCCGGTGGAAAAGTTCCTTCGTTGCCGTAATCGTAACGGTGACCGCAGTAACATTTGTTTTCTTTTATATATCTGAATGCTTTGTCTTGCCATAACTTTACGCAGTTACAAGGGTCTGGCTTCGGCGCCGGTGTGAAGCCGCGGTAACCGTTATGTATATTAATGAGTTCCCCATTTAAGTATCTGAATCCGCCATGTATGAGTTCGCCTTTCGCAGGTAAAATGGAAACGCTAGATAGAACAAATACAGTTTTTCCACCAATTGTATACACTCCCTGGATCAGGTATTGCGTGTTCTGAATACCTGTTGATGGGGCCGTCAGTTTTTTTCTCCGGCTTCCTTTTTTCGGACGTGTCATACATATACCATAAGTCTTCTTAACTTCGGTCATGCACAGTTTGTCACCGCGCTGTCTCCGCGTGCTCGTGCGGGTCGTGGTTTTTATTGCGACGGCGGTCACTTCGGAGAAGGGTTCTACAGGCATGTACCCGGCCACTTTGTCGCAAAACGTGCGCGGTAGCCTCTTCTTAGGCGGCGGCGGTGGTGGCGGCAGAGGCGGCGGCTTTGTTACTGGTGGTTCTTCCTCGACCGGCTCATTTAGATCTTCTAAGTTGGTTGGTAGAGGTGGAGGCTTACCTCTCTTTGGTCTGGGTGGATCATACAACACCGCGACCATTTTTTGCAGGTACGGAGATGCTAGTGGTGGCTCAGGCTTAGGCCTTTGTTTATTTTCCTTCACTTTTGGTTGCGGATCGGGCTTGAATCTTTCACGTAATAATTCAATCAAGTTTTTCAAACCTAAATAAAGTATAGCGGACAACATGAGTCTTGCGTTAAGGTTGTACGATTGACACTTTCCCCCTATGGGGTGGCCATAAGAAATTAGATATAGTTCGGCAATCATAGCTTTCGGATCGTCGCGGCCGGCGTAGTTGCAAGTCATCAAGTCTGAGTTGCTTGGTCGCGGATAAAGACCGAGTTTTCGCATTATAGCAGACGTTTTCGTCGGACGCCCTTCGAGCAGATCTTGGTAAATGCCAAATTCTAAGGTGTCGAGGGCGTCTCGCTGTGGCACGCTCAAAACTTGATACCACGTAGGGCCCACGAGTTCTTTTATGTTTCGCATGATTTGTATGTACTTTTGTTTGCGTAGTTCTTGTAGTTCTTGCATAAAGTACTGGCGTTCGCGCGTCTGTTGCGCATACACCAGTTGCATTCGCTTGTGCGCGCGCTCTCCGTAGCTCGTAGTCGGGCCATGCTTCTCGACCATTTTCAACTACTTGTGAATACCAAAAATAAATCAGATGCATACACTTATTGGTGACAAAAAAATCGTAAAACAGCAATTTTGAAAAAAAAAATAGTCTGTAAATCAACGTCAAAATAATCAAAAACAAAATAAGTCAAATGTCATTTTGATTGTAGATGTGATGCTCCATGGCTAGCTGAGATGGCTAGTTAGCTTTTGTAAAAAGGTTGACTTATCATAATCAAATCGTTATTTATTACAGCGCCATCTATCGGCGAGTAGCGTAACTATAGGCAATTTTCACTAGCAATAAAAGCTGGAAAGCTCACCTAATTTAACAAATAGCCTTTCGTCAAATTACAATGTTAACTTATTATTGTTTTGTACCTTGTGTTGAGTGGAATCAGCTGGCAGTGATTAGTCGCCGCGCGATCAGCTGGCAGGTCACAGACCGCCGGGTGAACGCCCCACCACCTGAATAATCCCTCACCTCATTCATACGCACTAACGAATCCATTTCAATGTTTAAAGCTCTATGCATTATTCCGGAAGCGATCAATCAAGTAGCCAGACGTTTTATTCAACTTTGTCGCGTTATCAGTTTTGCATGTCTAAAATTAAACTGTTTGCCGTGTCCGCCGGGTGACAATCTTTCCCGGCCCGGATAATACCGTCATGGAAATACCGACCCTGTTTTTCGTGTACACACCCATAGAAAGAAGCTCGTGTCAGTTTCTATGGGTGTGTAGGTACACTAAAAACAGGGTCGGTATTTCCATGTCGTTATTATCCGGGCCGGGAAAGAGTGTCATCCGTGTCCACCGTGTCGCTCGCTGTACATAATAATATGGACAACCGAGTCCCAATGCGGTGGCCGAATGATGTATTGTTGCTAAGTGCGTCGCGCTCGGTAATTGAGGAGTACAGAAGGAATACGACAATGAAGGTGGTAAAACGGTCGTCATTTTCTTCTAAGGGTTGTTGTAATAAATTTTAATACTTCATTTTTAACTTTGAGCACAGTGTCGTGTTTGTTACTAACAACTTAAAAACTTTTTTTGAGTTCCGTACTGGAGAGTGACAAACGGGACCCTATTGCTGTATGTCTGTCTGTCTTTCTGTCATTGAGCCGTACCTATCTCGAGAATCATAATCATAGTTGAAGTTTACACATAATGGTGTATTTCTATTGCCGCTGCAACAACTAAGTAAGTAATAGACAGCTTCAAAAGCACTCCGGAGTCTGTAAACTTGATGGCTATCTATAGCACTCTTCATTTTATGGAGGTCACTACGGCTCATACACACCCACCCATTATATCTTGCTAAATGTGCAATTACCTACTAAACAGAAAGCGGAATAATTTGCAAAATACGACGTTTTATCGAAATAGTTATTTGTGCAATAAGAGAGCAAAGTTGTTTCTTGCTGCGAGTGTTGAATTCGAACCCGAGAAAGCGAACGATTCTATAATTAAATCACGAGCGTAGCGAGTGATTCTAGGTTAGAATCTATCGCTTGCTCGGGATTCAAACACACGAGGTTTTTTTTCTCTCTTTTTTTTTTGAGGTTTTGAACACTCCAGGTGATCATGTCAGCCTCATGGGTGCTCGCTCATAAAAAAAATAACTTTGGTCTCGTGTGACACATACCACTTTTCACCTCAGTAGCGAGAACATAAGGTTAGAATAAAACCACATATGGTAGGTATTTACAGAACAAACAATATAAAAAATCCGATTTATCATCATCATCATCCCGCCTATTTACGTCCCACTGCTGGACACAGGCCTCCTCTGAAAATAAGAGGGAATGGACCGTAGTTCCCACGCGGGCCCAGAGTGGATTGGGAACTTCACACATGCCATTGAATGACTTCGCAGGTGTGTGCGGGTTTGCTCACGATGTTTTCCCTCACCGTAAAGCTCATGGTATCTAGAGGTGTGGGCCGGGGTTTGAACCCAAGAACCTCTGCTTGAGAGGCGATATGTCAAACCACCAGGCCACCACGGCTTTTTCCGATTATTAGGAAACAAAATAATAATAACATTTAAAACCTTTACTCAAAAATGATACGTACAGCCGCCATTACATCTTTAAAAAGTCTCCAAAAACTTGAGAATGCCAGACAATGATCAAAAGTCTCCGGCAAGTAGAGAGGTTTTGAATTCGGATCGAAAGTGTCCAGTAGGTACGATACAAATATAATACTCATAACATAATATGCATTGTAATTTGAACTTAGAACTACTTTTAAAATATTTCTTAATTTTTAATACTGCATTAAGCCTCATCTTTGGGTCATTAAAAAGGTTGAACAATAAACGTATTATAAATGTTACTAAATATGACTTTATTAGGATTTCTATTAAATAAACATAAATAGATCAGTTGCAAATTCATTCAATTAGACAAATATTTATTCCAACTCTAAGAGGAACGCAGTATACGGAACGCTTTATTAAAAAAAAAAACAAGAACATAGCGGCTTTCGTGCAACGAGGTTGCATACTTTATTAAAAGAGCGGGATTTTTTTTACATTTTGGAAATATTTCGTTTTCATGTAATTTAGTATCGATATATTTTTAATACTTACTAAGTATAAATTTAATTTAAGATTGTAATCAACACATTTGATCATATCTCTCGCTTTCTTCGTGTTGATGTGAAAGTGAGAGATCAAAGTGAAGGTCAAATATTTGGAATTCAGTGAGGACCCCATAGCACTGTCTCGAATTAAAAAACAAATTACTTTGTCTCTCGGAGTGAGCAAAATCCGACTTTGCTCACTGATTTTCAATAGCAAAACCTGCCTGTTTGAGCTGCTGAGGTGAAAACGTTTATTTTATTTACGCACAAAAATATACAAAAATGAACAAATAGGTTAATACAAAAGAAAAGAAAAAAAAACTAAACCTGAGTTACCCATTCTACCCCGTTTTACACTACATAATACAAGGTTTTTACATTCTCGGATCTTTGTTATGTGTTTTATTAACGGATTTTTTATTTAAAATTTAGTTAGGTATACCTTTGATACGGTACACCTTAAACATTCGATTGTTAATCACAATTAAAAATACGAAAATATTCTGGAATGTACATCATCATCTATAAAGAATACGTACTACCTACTACCAAATGAACCTGTGTTCATTAAACACTTATAATTTTCCTTGTGATTACCTAAGCACATGAACAAGCCGAATCCACGTACATTAATTAATTGACTAAATTAATGGTCAATAACCCTAACTTAATACTAATAATAAAAGTACTTCGGGCCTGTTTCGGGTAAAACCATATTATAATTTTCTTTAGGAGATAATGATTTCAATTGGTGTTTGCATTTCATATTACCAAATTAAACTGAACACAAATACCTGCTACATTCCATATTTTTCCCAGAACATAATGATTTAACTGTATAAGTACCTTTCAAAGCTCTTACAAACTTGCAGTGACAAGATATAATTTCGAGAACATTCAAATTCAGTGTTGTGTACCTTGTTTGTGTGTTGGCGTGCGCCTGCGTCACTACTTCACTAGTCAACAGAATGGACAGAGTTAAAGGTTGCAGTCGGTAAGCACAGCACAATACAGCTTTTGGAAGCACCTTTGATATCACAAAGATAAGTAAAGATAATAATATATCTATTTTACTTTAAAGCGTTTAAAAAAAAGTGTTGGGTACCTTTTCTTTTTTTTATTTAAAAATGTATGGTTTTTTTTTCATACAAAATTTTATGAGTCTGTTTTGTCACGCCCATACTGAGTGTAGGTGAAAAAAACGTCGCAAAACTGTCATTTTTTTGGGGACATTTTTTAAACTATCGATATCGATTGTGCTCTTGATTCTGAGTAGGAAAAGCCACATTTTTCCAAAAAAAAAGAAAGCGTACACTTTTTTTTAAAACGCCCTAAAATTCATTAGATGTACTCAGAAGCCCGGTAACTCGATTTGCTGCCAAATATTTAGGTGTGAGTAAAGTGTATGTATTATAATCGTTCTATTTTTAATTACTACAGCTGCGTTATTATAAAAGTTGAAAATTTACATGGACGTAATAAATAGATAGTATCAAACGATAAGTGAAACAAAATTGAGAGTACTGTATATTATTCTATAATTCCATCAATTTTTTTTTGTGGTTGCGAAATAACATGGTAAATTAAACCCTTCAGAGTAGTAACTCTTGATTCAACCCGCGAATCCGTTCACGCAGAATTCCTTAATCGCTTTCCCGCGGGAACTATGCTATTTTCCGGGATATAACTATCCTATGTCCTACGGGGCTCACACAATATATAGAACGAATTTCATCTAAATCAGTTCAGTGGTTTAGACGTGATGTAGGAACAATCAAACAGACCTACAATCTTTCACAATTTTATAATATTGGTGCGATAGGATAAACAAGAGCGTTAATATTAAGCAAGTGATTTACGAGTATGTAAATCCTATCCCACTAATATTATAAATGCGAAAGTTTTTAAGTCTGTTTGTTTGTTACCTTATCACATCTAAACCGCCGCAGATAGTTTGAGTCCCGGGGAAGAACATAGGATAGTTTTTATCGCGCAAAATTGCATAGTTCCTGCGGGATAGCGAAAAACGAATTCTACGCAGACGGAGACGCGGGCAACAGGCTATTAAGAAATAAACTGCTTAAGCTATAATATTCTAATACCTAGAGTATTTCAAATTTATCATACATCACCTACGATAAAATAATATTTTCAACGGCGTAATTTTAAAATAATGCACAATGGGTCCCTAGTGACTAGTGACGGATACCGTAATAGAGGCAGACCGAAGAGGAGATGGAGGGACGACTTAGATGCCTATAATGTGGGATGGCGGGAGCTCGCCTTTGATAGGCAGGAGTGGAGCAAGAGAGGAGAGGCCTTTGCCCAGCAGTGGGACACAAAAATAGGCTAGCTATGATTTTTTTTTGTTAAAAACCGCTCCTTAGGTTCATTTCAAAATCATCTAGAAGAGCTACATCCTGGACATTTGGATATGTATTACCGCGACAACATCAAACCGACCATGTATTGATATATTCAGAGTACCAGAAGTGAATAAATCGGGTTTGTTGCCACTCTAAGTACGCATCTATGAATTTACCGTCTGCATCGCAATTATGCAGGACAGGGTTGAATTATGTAAAGTTATATGTAGACAAGAGTTCCATCTGCCTAGGTTTACAGTGCACATAGCACCGCTAGGGCTGGTTGGTGACTCTTGTCGGGAATCTTTTTACCCGACTGCCCCAAGGAGGGCCATGTTTTTTCAGTTTCAGAGCTCTAATCGTAAGAGGCAATTAGCTGCATACTAAGTTAACTATTTAAGTTCGATCTTCTTGAAGGCAATGTCAATGTTATAGACTTTAGCTTGCAACGCACCTATGTATTATATTGCCAATCCAAACTTAAACACGAGATTTTGTCTCATTGCACGCTTTATTTGATTCATCTGTCTACACTCGTGAGAAGCCGGGGCGAGCAGTTAACCCAAAAATTTTTTTTTTTGTGTTTTTTTTTGCCTACTTATTTATTAACTAGGGTTTACCCGCAGTTTTGCACGCGTAAAGCATAAGATTCAGCAGTTGCATTAACCTCTCTTATGTCAGAAATAATAAAAATGGATTCAAGTCTCATTCTACGATTTAAAAAAATACATATTAATCTAATTAAATTAATTATCTCTTTTCCTAGCGTCAGAAGAATTGGAATTTTTCCAATTCAGTAGGTATATCGGCATAATAGTAGCCTTTGTGTTATTCCTGATGTCTAGCCAGCTAACACACCAAAAATTTCATCCAAATCTGTCCAGCTAAAGCCGAAATTTAACGTTCCGAAGCCGTGGTGGCCGAGTGGTTTGACCTATGACCTCTCAAGCAGAGGATCGTGGGTTCAAGCCCCAGCTCGCACCTCTGAGTTTTTCGAAATTCATATGCAGAATTACATTTGAAATTTACAACGAGCTTTGCGGTGAAGGAAAACATCGTGAGAACACCTGTACATACCTGCGAAGCAATTCAATGGTGTGTGTGAAGTTCCCAATTCGCACTGGGCCCGCGTGGGAACTACCACCCAAGCCCTCTCATTCTGAGAGGAGGCCTGTGCCCAGCAGTGGGACGTATATGGCTGTGATGACGATGATGACTTATAATCGTGACTCGTATGAGTTCAACCGCTTCATTTTTTTTCAAATAGGTAATAATAATATCTCACGAAAGAAGCACGAAAGCATATAATTATGTAATATTAAAGCGTCCCTGCTATGTCAACGCAAGTGCTGACTTGTCATTTCGGCCTGCATCTCTTCTTTCTTAGCTTCTTTATTATGATGGCTTGATGGTGGCACTTCACTTGGCGTTGTGTATCTCGTTGCACTTTTGACATCTTCATCGCTCATGTCAGAAACGAAATATTGGCTCTGTGCACGACATCAGCGCCACCTAAAAAGCGTCCGCAAGGTTGTCGGCTCTGAGGTTCTGACGATCCTAAATTTCATTGCGACATTGTGACAAAAATCAAACCTATCACGTATTAATTTATAATACAAAATTACTGTGATACCGTGATTTGGGTGGACAAAGGGCTGTGAATTCATTTTTGGTCATTAAAATTAAATAAGGTTAGTACAATTTATTCAAAAAGTGTGTTTTATATTGGTTATGTATGTCAGAGTTTGTTTACTTCATGTTTAGTCGTAGTTACTTTTATTGTAAAACGAAAAGATAAAGCTACTTTAATGGTTTCGTTAAAAAATAGTAAGTTCTTGTATCGCCTGTAATTAAATATCGTTTTTAGATCATAAGACGTATTATTTTGACGACCGGTTTTGTGTGTACCTATTACTCAATATAAAATTTCAACCACAAACCGTTTCATAAGTAAAATTGTTGGTATCTGCTGGAGATGTCCGGGATGTAGAGGAATTAAGAACAAAACAGGGACTGTGTTCAATAATTCAAGAAGACAAACATCTATTACGAAAATTAGGCCTTCACAAATTGCTTTGTTAATGACAGATTCATATGAGTATGACTAATGACAGAGCCTACATTATTTCTACTTTTGGCCACTGCGCGCTTTTGGGCGCTGCGATAGATTTCATTACCCTAGTACTTCGCACCCAGCCAGTACTTACCACGCTGAAAGTTTTGCACTCCTGGCCACTCGTAAACTTTTTAATTTAGAACTATGTCATTTAAAAAAATATAGCTCATTGTTTATGAAATTAAATAATAGTTGGCGGGAAATTTAACGTAATATTTTTTTCTGACGTTTATAATGTGACGAATTTGCACTAAAAATGGAATTGACGCGAAAAGACTTTAGAGCAATGATTTTTTACGATTTTAAAATTTCTAATTCTGCGCAAGAATGTAGTGCTCGCCTTCAAAATGCTTTTGGGCTTGAAGCACCACATTTGAGCACTGTGAGATCGGATGATGGTATGCAGAATTTGAGAGAGGCCGGGTTTCTATCCATGACCATTCTCGTGAAGGTCGGCCGGCTACCGCGGTCACTGAAGAAACTGTGGCTGCTGTCAGGCGGCTAATAGAAGAAAACCGACGAGTCACCTATGACGAAATTCGTGGACAATTAGGGATTGGTATGAGACAAAATGCAAAAGATTTTGCAAGAATATTTAAAAGTCAGGAAGCTCTGTTGTCGATCGATTCCCCATGAACTGACATCAACTCAGAAACAGGCCCGTGTCGTGTCGTTTGGTGCCAAGAAATGCTACGGAAGTATAACGACGGGCGTTCAAATGCTGTATATAATAATATAGTAACAGAAGACGAAACATGGATATGCATTCATGGGAATGGGTTTAAATCTAATTTCTATAAATGTATAATTATAGTTATAAATTGTTTTATTTACAAGCTACGCAAAACTTTCAATGTGGCCATCGTAGTATAACTCTTTCGTACACGCAAATATTTCGGTGAATATACCAAGTGAAATGCCAGCGTTACATGCATGCGACAAATGGGGACCGGTGCGAGCCGCCCGGTCCAGGGCTTTCAGAATCTAGTTTGCATAATGAATTCGCGAAGCTGGAGCCACTGTCCTCGGCAATCGGAGCGTTCAACTATGTATCTTATTGTTGTAAGTGCTGCATTCGTATCGTACCTATACTTACTTAGTCGTAGTACTAGTACAGGGTGTAATCGTTAAGTGTAGAAAGGCGATTATTCTGTATCAGATATCAGAAAACTTTAAGCTGATATCGTAAGCACGTGACCCTATGAATAGTTTACGCGTGCGAAGCCGCGGGTAAACTCTAGTATCCCAAATAAATATTAACTTCAAAGTCTCCCATACATGTAAATACGCACATATCTACAGAACATATAGCTGAAATAAAAAAATACGTTTTCATGTTTAATATCGATCACATTACATGTTTGGAATTTTTTTGCTTGTTATTTGTTTTTGTTTGTTTAACGTTAGATAGTTATTTTATTTTAAAATATGGCGCTCTCCAAATAACTTTAGTTATTTACGCTTTTTTTTAGTTAATAGAGTCTGTTAAATTTTGTTTTTATGATATTACTTACATTATAGTCCTCGATTTTAGTGTAGGTAACTAATCTAAGTTATGTATTTAAGTTTGATAAGTTTGATTTTAATTTAATTATTATTTACGTGTACTGTTTTCTGTTGTGAAGTAACTTGTCAACTATTTGACGTCCTTTACAAAACATTGCTTTTCCCGATGCAAGGACTTTAATCGTTGAGGAGTCCTTCTGATAATCAGTTCGATTTCACCAAATGATGACTTTTAAGGGCAATTATATGAGCTACAACCAATGTCTATCATATTTGAAGAGGTCCCTCCATTTTCCTGGGATTTACTCATCAGATCCTGACTTGGTGACAATGGGCCCACCTCAAAAGTGAGGATAATATATTCACTAGCTTTTGCACGCGGCTCCGCTCGCGTCTAATTCGGTTATCGCGCGATGTTCCCTCGGGAACTGTGCATTTTTCCGGGATAAAAAGTAGCCTATGTCACTCTCGGGCCCATAAACTATCTCTATGCCAAAAATCACGTCGATCCGTCGCTCCGTTACGGCGTGAAAGACGGACAACACATACAAACACACTTTCGCATTTATAATATTAGTATTTGTATATGGATTCGTATGGATTTGACTAGATAAGAGCATACATACATTTAAAAAACATACATACAATCGAAGATAAAACCTCATCCTTTTTTTTAAGTCGAGAAAATTACACGATGAGCAATGAACCTGCGACCTAGTGTAGGTCTCAAACATTAGATAAATCCAATCATGATTATATTCAATCGTAATGCTCAGTTTTACCCCTACACTTGACTCTACGGGACCCGTGGCAATGACACACCGAGAAGAATCTACGTTACTCAATTAAAATAAAGTGGTTCATTGATTAATTTATAGTGTTTCGGACACAGCTCGGAGTAAAGACCTCGGGATACGAAGGACGAATATCTTGAGGTTACTTTATTTTTCATCTATAGCTATAATCAAAAGCCTAAAACACGTGGTACAGAAATGTTATTATGTGTATTTTCTTCCACGATCGATGTTTGCTTTCTTTTTGCCTGCGCACAATTTTTTAGCGCTTTAGTATGTTAACAGCTTCACGAAATAAAACTCAGGTTTAGGACATCGCCAGGATTCGTAGGGTTTCGATTTTCAGTGGGTTTTCTAATTTATTTGTCGTAATAATGATAACCACCATATTCATGAACGGTTTTTAAGGTTCTGTTTCAGTGTTCAAAAAATATGGCTCTGTCCATCAGAGGGAAAGTATGCCGTGCTTGTGTTTTTCCATGATTAGGTATGTTAATAAATAAAATGGAATATAAGCGGATCCAAATGGTAGAAGGGATGAATGATGTAGCACAAATCCTTAACAACTTGTTGTTGTTGTTTCTTTAAAAAAAATATGGCTCTGTCCATTCGAGGACAATTTTGCCAGTGTCTAGTCGTTTTTGCCGTTGTACGGTAAAAAAATTGTAGAAAACGAAATATGAGAGGTAATGGTGGATGAACCATGACAGCGCGAATCCTCCCTTAAGAACTTATCTCTAAAAAAAAACTGTCCGTTATCTTTATCTTTCGCTTTGACAGTTGCGGTTGCCAGACGCTGACAAAACATTTTTTACATAACAGGCTTTTATGAACAAGGAGAGTTTGGCTGGCATCGTGTTTCTAAATATAATTAACACATGACTAATTAGTGTTTGATGTTGTGTAGATAAATATTAAATATCAAAGAAAACGCAAACATTTACAACCTGATTTTGATTATATTAAAATAAATACCCCACACCTGGTATTTAACGAATTCGGAAATATTTCGCGTAGCGAAATTTATCTACCGAATCACCTTTCTTCTGATAAAAAAAAAAAAAATTATGACAAACTTTAACACACTTCTGCCTAACATTTCCGTTCATTCAAATTCATCTCTGACACTTTTAGGCTCACTTTTAGGCTATAGTTAGGTTAGTTCTTTTTTATGTATGTAAACTCATAATTGTACAATATAAAAGTCTATCATGAATAATATATATAACAATTTATTTAATATTAAACAAGAAGAATATAAACAAACATAAACAAACAATATTATACGACTACGGTCAAATTTAAATTATACAAAGTCTCTAAACTTTCCGTTTTGCAGAACGTGAGATGTGTATCATGGCCATTACCTAGGCTGGGGCTAGAGTAAAATGCACAGACGCGAAATCTTAGAATCCATTACATCTTTCAAATTCATGTTTTTTGCAAAAAAATTCAGTTTTAATACAAGCACTTTGCATACTGTACTCGTACGTGCATTTCATCTAAACTACGTATCCGTACCAAATTTCAAGTCGGTACTATTAACCGTTGAAGACTTCCCTCCTGCGGAGATGATCCTGGCAGGACCACCAAGATGCCAACATACCAGATTATTATACTGTCACCAAATTTACATACCTAAGTATGCCAAATTTCAAGTAAAAAAATGTAGGTTCCAAGATTTGACCCACACAAACAAATAAATAAACAAACAGGGCAAGTTAAATAAAAGCTTGTAAAAAAGTTCTTAGCGTTCTATGTGCAACCGTTTGGTTAATATCCTCATCAAATACGAACCGATTTAGATTTTTTAGGGTATAGGGTATACCGCTGAGACAATGAAGTCCCATACATTTTATAAATATTGGTTTACACAATTTAAAGGTCAATAAGTGTTTCAGTTTTAGGAAAATGAAACGAAGATCAAAACCAGAGTTCACAGTCAGTTAAATACAATTATGTTATATCACCAGCTTTCGGTCACCTGTGACATCGAGTATCCTCTTTGTAATTTTTTCAAATTTACCTTTCCGCTAGGATTTCATATACGATGGGGACGATGGGTAAAAAAGGGGGGCAAAGTTTGTATGTATGGGACAACGTAATTCCTTGGTCCAATGTACTTCATATTTTGCATAAACATTCATTAACAGAACTGATAGAAGACGTGTTTCGAATTTTATTGAAATTCATTCCCTAACGTGGTGAAAAGGGGGTGGAAAATTATTTTGGGGGTGATTTGCTGCTTACTTATCAATACTCCTTAGTGCTTTTGATTTAAATTACAGAAATTAATAGTACATTGTGTCTTAAGGGCGGTAAATAAGGAATTACGAACGAGAGTCTATTAGAAGGCCGATGTCGAAGACTGAGGGCTTTAATGAGTCGATGTTCGTAATTCTAGTACCGCCCGTGCGACATACAATGTTTTTCATCACATTTGCAAGTAAAATTTTATATTTGTAAAAGAAAACATATAATTCTTCCAAATATTGGCGATACCTTAGGCCCGCTCTTGGCAACGTCGCCCTCTACCTCCCTCGGCATGCGCCGCAACGTGCGTGTGCATGTGGTCCATGTAGTCCTGCAGCAGCGCGCGCACGGCGCAGCGCCATCAGTACGGGCACTGACTCATTTACCGACCTTGGGCTTCATGGCAAGAAAATTTGTACGCGCAATGACTCATTTACCGACCACGGGTTTCATGACAAGCACATTAAGGTCGAGGGTTTTATTTGGGGGGTTGCAACTAAGGTAGCCTGCATGTTACGACACTGTTTACGAGCAAGTGTGATGAAAAATTTATTTTGACACATGTTTGAAAACTCAAATCAGATTTTATTCAAAAAAGGTTGAACTCACATAAAAGCTTGGTGCAATGCCTGGGGTTTCTAAGTTTTAGAGAAGTTATGCAATTTTAGGATACGGCCTCATACGGACGTAGAGTTCGAAATTTGAAAAGGTAAGGAGTAAGGATAAAGAGGTAAAGTTTGTAGCTAAAAAGAGGTAAAGTTTGTTGTAGGGGGAAATCTCTGGATTTACTGAACCGATTTAGATGAAATTCGGTAGGTACACAGATAGATTGAGTCCCGGAGAAGAATAAGGATAGTAGAATCCCGAAAAATTGCGTAGTTCCCGTGGGATCCATAAAGGAAATCTACGCGGGCGGAGCAGCTAGTCTATTTATATAAAAACAAACTAAAAGCACGGTTTATTAAGATGGGACACAAACTTCGCATCTACGTTAGTTTTATTCTAGCGGCTAGGGCTCGACGCAGTCGTGTCTACAGCATGAACCAACTTTCCTCGCGGCAGGAAGCAATGCAGTCACTTTCACCTCGTTCAAGATCTTGGTTTCATCCGACGAATGTATCTTATATTGGTGACTAGGAAAATAACTTATTTTTTATAAAAGAAATTTTGAATGAGATAGAAATAAAAGCTCTCTTCTGCCATGTTCAGGAATAAGCTGTCACAGGAAAAAATATTTCGCTTGTTCACAGGCAAATTTCAAAGCAAGGGATGAACATAGTCGAAGTTTTAGTTAACAACAGTTTGCTAAGTCTTTCAGAAATGAAATTGTAGGTAATGCTGATTCGATTCCTCGATGGATTTTGGTGCTATGAATGCCTATAATCATAACTAACCCCTGTAACCTGTAACTTTAAGTCTATCTTTATCTACTTCTTTATCTTCTTATGTATACGTTTTTAGGAAGTAGATAAAGATAGACCTAAAGTTACACATGTCTCGAAGACAATTTTCAATGGCATATATATATATATATATATAAAATGTTTTTGGGTATTATGTGGTTTATCTATTTCCTATAACTTTAGGAATATGTGACAAGTAGAGTTTGACTTTATTTACGCACTGTGTAGGCTAAGGCTTCACGTATTTATCCTTCATAACACAAAATCAATGTACCTATTCCTTCCTTCTGTCTATTGCAGAGTTGCCTGGAAGAGATCGCTCTGAAGCGATAAGGCCGCCTATTGATTACCTTGGTAAATCTCTTTACTGTGCTGCTTACTGTGTGTTGGTGTTCAATAAAGAGTTATTTTATTGTATGTATCAACGTAACGCTTTTTGTCGTAAATTATTACAAATTAAAAAATAAAACCCTCTATAAAATTACATAAGTATATAAATATTAATATTCGAGGCCTGTTTTATTACTCTCTGAAAAGTTTCGGATCTTTTTTTGACAAAAACTTCCGATGTAGTCTATGACCAAATGACGACGAATGTTTCACCAAAACAAAGATAATGTCACAGATATGTGTCATATTATAAAATACCAGGAACTAAGCAGGGAGGGGTGAAACAGGCCATAAAATGAATAAATGACCGAAAGTTATATCCAAAGCATGCATGCACTTCAAAACTAATCTATTATAATTTAGCTGCATTAATGACTCCATGCTTTCAGTCTGCTTTCTAGTAGTAATTTCAGTGGGCATTTCCCCGCGGGGTCAACGGCCCCTCTTATCTCGTATGTGAGTGTGGGTGCACGTGGCGCACGGCTGTGTGCGCAAGCGACGCCTTAGCGCTTAGAGGATATAGAAGTGGACAGGGCTTGCAACGACAAAGAAAAAAATCCTTAAAATCGAAAATATTTTAAGCAAACTTGCTCTAAGGCGAAATCATCAATTGATAAATATCTTCTTCTAATATTTACCTTTTTTTATAAATTTCTTAATCAAAGTGTTATTTATCCGCATTATTGACGAGCAGGGGCTTGCAAAATTTTCGATGGTGAGAAATGATGTATTTGAGGAAGAACTCTGTTGTGTAGGTACGACGACGAGCGAAGCGAGGATGAGTGTTGGGTAGTACTGCGACCCTACAGAACGCGAGCCGAGCGAGCGTGCCTCGGCAGCGGCCGGCGAACGCCAGAACCGAATATATTTTTTTATTGGTACTTAATACTTGTAATAGAAATACCTAATTAAAACGATATAAGTAAACCGTATTTTTAAATAGATAGTTACCGTAACGAAAACAATATTATGAGTTAAAATATTTTCTTGTTAATGCCATTATAACGAAACAAAAATACATCTACACATATATAATAATATATCGTACAAAAATAATACACGTCTAAGGGCCTGTTTCACACTTGTCGACTAAGTGTCAGATAAAAGTAATGCCGTCTTTGTTTATTCGGACAAAACAAACAAGACGGCATCACTGATATCCGTCACTTAAAGTTAGTCGACAATTGGTGAAACAGGCCCTAAAATAAATAAATTAATAAGAAAATTATTAATCAAATAAATTCATTAATTATTAATAATTATTAAAATTAATTAATAAAATAAATTATGATCATGAAGAGTGATTATAATGAACAAAAATCGGTAATAAAGCACAAAATAGGAAAACAAATTTAATGTGAGCCCTTAATTTCTTGGTGTCATTGTACCGCATTCCAAATTATGTTCTTCTTGAGGAACTTGTGCTTTCTTTTAGGTATTGAAGATAGATAGCCAGTTTTTTAAATCTTTCCTTGCCCAGAGCTAGGGCCTTATTGTCTACACACACTTGGAATCACAATCGTTTTCACTACTTTTTTCTGTCACACGGCATAAGACGAGGGTAGAAAGAGATGGTGAACGATCGTGAACGTCAGCGCGTTAGACAATACGGCCTTTAGTCTAAACCATGTCTAAACGTTAGGTTGACATTATACATATAGACATTAATTAGAACTATATTTTAGTCTAAACCTAAGGTCTAAACAGTTGTTCCACGGCTTGCTATCGGTCCTTTCTCTATACTCGTAATTACGAAGCCATGGCTTTTGCAACCTTCTGCTTCCCTGCTAATATGAAGAACATCCATCAATGATATGATGGTGTTGTTTATGGTAGTTATATGTAACTTTGACATAGTTTTTGGCATGTCGGACTTTTCAATCTAACATCCGTCGGCATTTAAAATAATTTAAATATATATATTTAAATTTTTGCGCTTGTTGAATAAATTTGTGAATAAGTTAATATGTGACATATCAATGTTTAAGTGCTGAGTCTGTGAACACTAGGGTTAGCATTCGCGGAGTTTTTCAGTGCGAAGATACTATGGCGGCGTGCTGATTCTGGATTGCACTGAGTGTGGAATCAGCACTTCAGCAGGGCTACTACGAAAATCGAAGTTCGTATCGTACCGTCCCTCTCACTCTCGTATTAAATAATATAGCGTCAGCGGGACGGTACGATACGAACTACGATTTTCGAGTTTCGTAGTAGCCCAGCATAGCTCATGTTGCCTTACGCGTGCGGCACCGTCTCTTTCTTCCATCATCTTGTACCGTAAGGCAGTAAGAAATGGTGAATGCGATTTTGTTTCCGAGCGCAATGTCAATTCAAGACGTGATGCTGGACTGGGTGGAACTCGAATCTGTTCATCCTCAAAACAAAGGTAAAGTTCATCACCATTTTCTATCTATGCACTTCTCCAATAAAATTGTTCAACAGTTCACGATCACGGCTGTTTCATATGGAGTCGTTTACGGCCACTTTTTTAGAAGCTGGAGGGTAGCTGGACTAGTTTATATCGGATGAAACTTCAAGGTAACATAATTAATGTCTTCTTCCGCCGCGACCTTAGACTGAGAGGTCGAGACACCGCTGAATCGGTTTAGACGAAATTCGGTACACAGATGGTTTGAGCCCCGGGGAAGGACATGGGATAGTTTTGTCCAGGAAAATTGCATATATATGTAGTTCATGCGGGCTAGCGATGAACAAATTCTACGCGGCCGGAGTCACGGACAACAGCTAGTAGTCAGTCAAGGGCAAAGATATCGAAACAGCCAAAGTTGCAAAAATATGTATACACGGCCTTAATGTTAAGTGCATAAAGTCGTGTATACATATTTTTGTAACTTTGGCCGTGTCGATATCTTTGCCCTTGACTGTACATATTTATTTACAAAGGCAAAACAGTCCAGTGAAAAAATAGCAAGCTGCTCTATACGCTCTTAGTTACCGTTGCACACGCACTGCATTATGCAACGAAGGATAGGCATCGAAGGCACTACAATGTAATAATACGAGGATGGCCAATGCAATTATATTTATATCATCTTATTTTTACCAGCGTTTATTTAAATTCTTATTTGTTTGTCACTGTGGATATGGCTAGAGTTTAAATCTAACAGGCTTTTCAAGGAAAACTATAACGGCTAAGTTTGCTTGAGAATTATTAGTAGTTTCACTCTTAAATAGCAGACTAAGGTATAAAATATACCTAAACTTGGAAGATTCCGTATAAAATACGAAATCCTTAGAAAAATATTACTTATTTTTTTTTGTAATAGCTTCGGAACCCTATTTTGAGCATGTCCGACACGCTCTTAGCCGTTATTTTTAACATAAGAGAGCTAGAAAATTAAAAAATTAATTAATTAATGCTTAATATATTTGGAGTGACGTATTTTTGCAGATTGTATGGCGATTGCAAGTTTAATCATCAAAAAGAACCATCGGCAACAAAGTATTATTAAGATGTTAGTAAGTAGTTTAAAAAGTATTCCATGTATCGATATTACATACTTTAATATCGATAGGTATTGGCAGGGCGAAAAACACATACGCTATTTGAAATCTGTTAAATTATGTATAGAAAATAACATATCAAACGAATTTTCTGCTTTGATTTTAAACAATCAAAACTAGAATCATTTAATAGCATAAAATGAATCCAGATTATTCCAGCTTTGTGGTTAGATTAGTTGGACTCCTGTAAATGTTTTGTACTATTTTATATTTGCGGTATTTTATATATTTATCGATATTACCACGTCAAAGGCAGGACCACATCTAGATTAAAAAAAAATACGAATAACCGCCAGGTACAGCGATGATCATTGATCAGCCAGTATAACGCAACCATCTGCTGAAACTTAAATAGGCAATAAATATTTTAATCTTAGTTAATATCATTAATATACCCTATTTGGGTTTATGTTCAGAGCTATTTATACTGTTTAAGATCGCAATAAAGTATTTGTTTTTAAAATATTCCAGATCAATTTTAAAACACCTTGTATAATCAGGATTTTATCTTCACAATAGTCAAATGTCATCCCGTTTACAAAGTTTTATTCTAATTTCGGATTATTCAAGCGAAACCCCGGTTTGAGACGCGAGCTTTCCGTTGACTTGTTTAATTTGCTCGGTGACGTCTGCGCCCGCGCCGGCCCAGGCCCTATACTACGAATGAAGTGCAAAATTCGAACTTGGTATCTTGCCATCCGCTGACGCTTATATTATTTGATACAAGAGTGATAGGGATAGTGTGAATCGAACTTCGATTTTCGAATTTCGTAATAGCCCTCCAGTACACCCGCCCAGGCTCGTTTGAATCTCAGAATCCATGAATCGGTAAGGAGCGAGCAAAATTTGGTATTTAAAAAGGCACACTGCTTCGTATTTACCATTTTACCACCGGGGGGCGGGCGTCTGTGATAATTCGAAGCTTCAGAGTTTTAAGTTCGTTGTTAACTTTTCAATCTCCAGTTTGTATTGTAGGTATGTATGATTCAACCTGCGTCATTGTTTCAGTATTCTACTAAGGGCTTTTGGTGTAAATTTATTCGATGGTTGATATTTATGATGCCGATCAATGAGTTGCATCCAAAGGCATACCTAAACTCAATTTCTTTAATTCTCCGGGAGGCTCAACGTATATATTTAAAGTGCTAACGAACCAAACCCACCAACCAAAACCTTAAACTATGATATTTTCCGTTGTACCATTTAATTTCAAATAGAATACCGACAAACTGCAATATTTATGTTTTTTTAGTTTTTATTTTCCGAACAAAATTAAAAAAGATTTTTATTTCATAATCATCCTGTACATTTACTAGACAAGATATTTAATACTTTTAGTCAAGTGAACATCGTTGGTTGTCTATCACTACGTTGCCCCCGACTCCGTCCGCGCAAAATTCGTTTATCGCTATCCCGCGGGAACTATGCAATTTTTCGGGATAAAAACTACCCTATGTGCTTTTCCGGAACTCAAACTATCTGTATACCGAATTTCATCTAAATCGGTTCATTGATTTAAACGTCATGAAGTAACTAACATCCAAACATCTTGACAAACTTTCACATTTATATAATATTAGTAGGATAGGAGGATTTATCGTAGTAAATGCCAAATGATCGGCGGTTATTATCGAAAGTATACGTATAGTGGTAATGAAAGTACGTGTGATAGTTAAGATGTTCCTCATTTACAGGCTTATTTTTACGTGGCATTTTTTTCCTAAATTTCAACCAAAAACTAACGATCATTCTTAATATTTTAAACTTACTTATATATATACCAAGCAAGTGACGCTGCGTTCAAACGTTAGTTCATACGTTTCCGTACTGCATAATACTATCGCTCTACCGCCGCCTTACTGTCGCTGCGTTAGTGACGCCGGAGCCGCTCTACTCGGTTGTCTACCTTTAACTTTGCGCAAGCACTGCCGCGCAATCGCTGGGATCGCACGTGGTTTTGAGGTTATTTTGCATGGAATAACAACAAACTGACACCGGAGTCGCGCTGCTCGGAAGCCTATCTGCGTCAGAGCCGCTGCGACACTGACGCAGCGGCTCTGATGCTGCGGCCGTTGCGATAGAGCCGCTCTAGTCGGAAGTCTACCTTTACATGGCACGGCCGGTATCGCTCGGCGTCACTGACGCAGCGCCACTGTCGCGGCGACAGTGACGCTGCGTTCGAACGTTAGTTCATACGTTTCCGTACTGCATAATACTATCGCTCTATCGCCGCGTTACTGTCGCTGCGTTAGTGACGCCAGAGCCGTTCTACTCGGAAGTCTACTTTTAAATCGTTGATCATGTCGCGTTTTCAAAGCGCATTTTCATTGCCCCTAGCAAAGAGCTGACGGAAAAAATTAAGAATGAAATCCTAAACCCCTTTTAAACATTAAAACAGGACAAGGAAACGCTATTAACGCACAGGTGGGATGACATTTGAATCCATTTGGCAAAACGATCTATCGGGTTTTATTCAGATTCGAGTTTCGACGTATTTGTAGCCACTTAGAAGAGTTGTTGTCGTTCGTTCGTTAGCATTGTTTACTAAAAATTTGCTATACCTACAGCCTGTTCAATATAGGAATGAACAGAAGGAAAATATGCTCTTTATAATGCACGCTTTAGGAAGTCATTTAATAAATTGCTTTTTTTAGTATACGGTCTAAACTAAATTCTAATTAAAATATTGAAGACGTCAATATTAGTTTAAATTATTCATTAACTAACTGTTGCCCGCGACTCCGTTCATGTAGAATTCGTCTATTGCTATCCCGCGCGAACTATGCAATTTTCCGGGAAAAAACTATTCTATGTCCTTCCCCAGGACTTGCTGTCTGTATACCGAATTTCACCTAATTCGGTTCAGCGGTTAAGACGAAATGGTAGTAACAAACAAAAATACAGACTTACAAACTTTCGCAATTACAATTAATATTAGTGAGATTAACTTTGTTATTTTTCATATCATAATTTAAAAACAGTAAAAAAATCTTTCCCTATTTTGTTAAAAACAGAAACGTCTCCCTATAAAATACCTAAAGAGGCAGAAGTAAAGAACATTCTGCAAGACGCGGGACGCTTAAAATATTGTTAACTCAAGAAATATTGTGTACATCATTTATTGTTTTTAACGCCAGTTTGGATCAAAATGTGATGACATTTAATCATATATGAATAGTTAACTTTTCACAACTAAAGCACTGCACTGCTAGAATTGAAAAAAGCTTGAACTTCATAGTAGAAACTACGAGTACAATATTTTTAAACAGGGAATGAGAGCGGATGAATCCACGAAACAAAGTTATTAAATTATGTATAAAATATAAATATTATGTAGAAAATTACGTATTAATATTGTTATAATCTACTTAGAAAGTAAATAAAATTATGACTACATCTTATTACCTACTTCTTTTGTTCATCATCATCATTATTACGACTTCACAAAAAATGTTTAGAACCCCTGCTTCTGTGACCTTCTAGAGTCCAATGTCATCCTGAATGGACTATACTTTCTCCAAAGTTTGTCAATTGTATTTTTTTTGTACAATCAAGAGTATACATACATACCATACATACATTACTCTGTGGCTTATCCATAGTTCGCTTAGTCATGGCTATAGATATAAACTGTGTTTTCTTGATTTCCGTTAACTTAAACAGACGGCTACCTGGTAATTAAATTTTAGGCCAAATTTATTTTTTTCATACATGTGTATAATAACAATAACTTCAAAGTCATTGTTACAGATCAAAATATAAAATTTACAAACTGACTAGTGACTCATAAGGCTCACTTTTATAAATCCTTATTTTGCTAAATAATGTGTGCATTAAAAACGCTTTAGTTATAAATTATGAATCTTTACAATGTTTAAGAAGGAATCTAAACACTGCGCATAATTAATTATCTTGATTCTTGATTATCCTTTAAACAATAACAGTCAGGCCACTAGTGTCTTGGAAAAATTAAATGCATTTGACCTGTTGAATGTTCCCAGTTCCCACCAAGTTAACGGAAATCAAAAACAGCACGATCAAAAACAGTATGAGAACCTTAAATAAGTCATTCAGAAAGCTTGCTTGAGCCCGATGAACCATTGAGCATTTTTCTGCGGTAAGTATTAAGATTTTCAGTATAATGTGCTCTATGTCCGACCCAGTCTATGGTCTTCATGATTTTGGCCCACCCACCTGTAGGTACATGGTTGGGCATGACTGCTGTGACAGTTGTTTGTCGTGCAACTGGCGTCACAGTTAAGCAAGCATCTTCATTCTGCTACAGTTCCTAAGGGCCCGGGCCTACTTAGCGTCTTACACGTTGCGGCGCCGCGACGCCAGTGGCGTCTTTTGGACGTCAGAGTGTCGTTAACGCCCTAGCAGCGTCGACGCGGTGTCCGCGCAGCGTCGCCTCGACGTCAGGTGGCGAACTGTCAAATGCCGCGTCTGTTCTGCGTCTATCCAGCGCCAGCGAAGCGCTCCTCCCCTATTGACGCCGCGTTGACGCTGCGCGGGCGTTTACTAGACGACGACGCTCGAAAGACGCTAAGTGGACCCGGGCCCTAACCTAAACACAGAGATTCAAAAAAGGCATTTGTGCGCTCGAAATTGCTAAATGCATGCGTTGTTTTGATATAGCGATTGTTTCCAAAGTGGTGTTCGGCTACAGTTTATTTAATAGCCCTCCTTCCATCGGCAGGTGGCTCTTGTCAATACACTTGAACGTGTAAATTGAGACAGCACCAGCCTAAGTTTGTATCCTTTGACAAATAGTAGCCCTGCCAGGGAGGGGCGACACCCAAATACTGGGTGAACAACCTCTTAATGCTTAGAGGAGACATTTTATTTTTACCAAACGTATCTACGTCGTGTCTAAATTAGTAACTTCAAAAACGTACGTAAATACTAACTGCGGATGTATTATGGAATATAATTATTAAAGGCCACCCAGGTTTAAATTTTTTTAGGCAATTTATTGGTTAATGATGAAAATATGCGTATTATAAATAGTATATTTCCGCGCGATGTGTCATCGCTGGAGCGGTAGGAAACCGTCTGCCGTGGCGTACATATAAAAATACTAAAACGTTATCAGTCAGTACCAAGGTCTAATTATAGAGGGGTAAAGACCGTGGCTGCTCGAGTCAAGGGTACGTTCACTCCCGCCAAGTTCAAAGGTCACACAGGTCACGGCTGAAACTAAATCATTATCAACTGAAACGTTACTTCGTCCGTTGTCTGTTGAATATGGTTCAATACTTTATACCAAACTTGGTCCGCTCGTTACAGTAATAATTTGGTACCTATTTTATTTTATTTTATTATATTACTTAATAATGCATTCTAATTAATTAATTAGTCATTTATTTTTAATAATAAGATAAGTAGGCTCTGCATGGATCCAGCATATCATGAATGAGTAAAGAATTTATAACGAAGTTTAACGAGACGGAAGTAAGAAAAATTAAATTATCACGTGGTTTATGAAAACCAGTATTTTCAGTTTTTGCATTGTATCCAGTTAGTCACACGCACTTTTTACATACGTATCGACGGTCTCAACCTCACATTAGTGGATTTGCACCTCATAAAATCATATCATATCAATCATAAATAAGTAACCCAGGAGACGTTACCATGGCAACCAGCTACACTAAAAAGTTGATTGACCCTTAAATATCTTTACAGTAGGAGTTACGCCACTAGTGTCTTGTACAAAATAAATGAACTTAATTTTATTTCTTTAATGTTCCCTTAAAGTTAACGGAAATTAAAAAAACACGGTGTATTCCTTTTTTGTTAGTCCTTAGAACTCCGAAATTTATGAAACAATTTGGAAATCTCTTTTTAAATTTGGATCGGTATAGTTCCCGTTAGCTTTCATCTAAATTTTAAGAAAAAAGACTACCCCCTAAGGAAGTTGTTTGAAGTGGGTTTATTTATCCGCAAAACGTCTCGAAAGTACTAATGAAAATAACCTAAAATATAACAAAAAAAATAAGTAATTTATAAAAACGATTGCTAACAATTTCTTATAACTTCCTGTCCTGTTACATTCATGCAGCACACACGCACCAGAAATCGGTGTCAATATTTTCGACAATGGTTTTCCGGTTCCACTATCGCGGCAGATGTCGTATGCGTGCGCCTGGGCCGGGCGCGCTTGTGTGCGTGCGCGCGCGTGTGTGCAGGATCGCGTTACAGCTGAAACTCGGGGCGCCTGCCGAAAAGCGCGGTCAACGACCCGGTCAGGAGCGCGGCCGTTTAGCGCACGCGACACACCTTGAGCTTTGCGGCAAGCAAACTGCAAACATCTGAAACTCTGAGCTACATATTTTTGCCGTTTTTTTTATTGGATTGATAAGTACGATGATGTACTATAGCATACTATAAACAGAAGCTCGTAAGCTTAGTTTGCGTTTCTAAAATCAAGGTTTTTCCATGTATCTAAATGAAAATAATTATGTGAAACATAAAATTTGTTCTTATGCAATTTATTTATGAAAAAGTTTGAAATGAAATGTAAAAGGTTATTCCACACACAATACACATACAATTATTACTACAAAAACAACAAAAATATAAAATATTAAACAACAAAATAACAAGCAAACATAAATGCGGACTATAAAACTATTTTATGTCCTTCCTCAGGACTCAAACTGTCTGTGTTCCAAATTTCACTGCGGATGAAGCGATTTAGACGTAAAGAGGTAACAAACAAACAGATAAACACTCACATTTATAATATTATGAGTAGGTGGGAACTAGTGGGAAGTGAGCTAAGTGAGTCATTAACATATTGCTTTGCATTGTATATTGTGTAGCATTACACTAACCTACTGTAGCAGTGACGATAAATTTTTGTTTAATTTTATGAGATACGGATACGAGATACCTATAAAGTATTTGACTTTATTACGAGAATGAAATGTACAGAATCCTTATAACATTACTTCATTGCCCGTCCGCGTCAGTCTGTCACTAATATAATCTCAGGAATGGATTTAATGATATCATTATTATTAAGTGAAAATTTATATGAAGTATCTATAACTAGTTTTCCGCGTAATCAGGGAATTCATTTTGGAAGTGTTTTTTTTGTATAATATTAGGACCTAGAATTATGAAATTTGCCAAAAAGCCTAACTTAGCAACGCAAGTGAAGGAAAAATGGAATAATTGCGAATTTCCACATGTAATGAGAATTTTTAAATATTTTTATACAAGTTAATTCTAAACTTTACACGAAATCCTCAGCATGCGAGTCCGACACGCAATTATTCAGTTTTTTTTTTAAATATTTTATATTCAACCGTAGAAGAAATGCAGATATAGACACAACTATTCTTTCGAGCGCATAAAGCTAGAAAAAATCCAAGACATGGGTGAAGTTCAAAAAGTTAAACCATGTCAACCGGTTGTTAACCACACAAATCGAGTGACTGGAAAAGTTTCGTTGTATACAACAATGATATGGTCAGTTATCGTATCACAAAGAAAAGGTTTTCAAGGTGTCCAAAGTTTTGAACCCCACTGACATACGTGACATCCTGAGGCTAAGTGCACATATTGACATGTCGATTTTTTCTAAAACTCTGTCGTGTGTTTTTACGCCGCGTGGCTTATGGGACTTATATCCACGTTAGCCAGGCTTGCATGGCAGCAAGGCGCAAATAGAACAGTCAGGTGGAAAGATATTGTCACCGCCAAAGTTACAAAATTATATCTATACACGACCTTAATGTGAAATGCATAAAGTCGTGTATACATATTTTTGTAACTCTTGCCGTGTCGATATCTTTGCACTTGACTGTACGTTGTCTGTAGGAAGAAGTGCGTGGGTTTTTATATACATTAGCGAGCTGTAAGTAATATCCGCAAATTAGTGGCTTATTCAAATAACAAGGATTCTCGACTACCGCACACTTACTTTCCTACCGACATGATGTTTATATGAACATGATATTTTCAGTAAATTACGATTGAAATATTCAATTTTTAATTTCCATAATTGCTCTACTGAACAGCCACACTTCCCGCTAATAAAACACACAGAAAAGTATTAAAAAGCGATTAAACCAAAACATGCACATGCAAATGAACACTTGCGAGTATCAAGTTGGCTCGCGCGGCGTGTACGGCTCGGTGATACATTTGGTGACATTGAACCGCTTCCATTGCCAACGACCTCGCTCCTCGGGGAAGCTCGGCTTGCGTAATCGTTCCTGCGTACTCGATCCCGGCACACTCATACAAACACCTATTCAATAATCATGCGGCCAGTGAGAAAGAACCCCGATCGGATGAGGATGTGTTTGGTATGCGAGCAAATTGAGGGGCCAATCGGCGCTGGCGGGGGTCCTGAGTCATTTGGATTGACTGTACTTAAGTATGTATGTTGATAATGTATGGAGCTATTTGTTTCCTTAGTTCCGTGATGATTTAAATAGTATTTAATCGCGATAGACAGGTTAAGCTAAACTAAATTCTGCATTATGAAAATTTTGCGACTGCCAGATAGCTACCAAGTAAGTACATACATCGGAGTGGTCTTGGTGCTTAAAAATACCTATATTATTATATTATTATTATTATTATATCGGATGTTAGACTAACTAACTAAGACAAACATTTTAATTACAAGCTTTTATTTAGTTTCACCTGTCCCGTTGTCGGTCTGTATGTCTGTCTGTCTGTAATATCTTGCTAGTTTAATTCGACCAACTTCCAGTAGTTGGATTGACTTGAAATTTTATATACTTATGACTTATGTAACTTACGTGACAATACAATAATCTGGAAGTGACATCCTAGTAGTCCAGCCAGGATCGTCTCCACAGGACGGAACTCTTCAACGGTTGATGGCATCGACTTGAAATTTGGTATGCAAATGTAGTTTGGGTGTCAATACAAGTACAGTCAACAAAAAGAAAAGTCAGCAAAAAAGCTTGTAATTTTTACCAAAAACTTATTAATCACCGTCACTCCCAAAGTACCCACTTTATTTTTCTCAAACAAATTACACACAAAAATTTATTAAAGTTTAATCGTCTCATAAAATAGCCTTAGTTTTTTGTTCATTTACTGTAAATGTAATTCCTTCACCGCATAGCATTACATTTGAAATTTACCACGAGCTATGCGGTGAAGGAAACATCGTGAGGAAACCTACACAAACCTGCGAAGCAATTCAATGGTGTGTGTGAAGTCCCCAATCCGCACTGGGCCCGCGTGGGAACTATGGCCCAAGCCCTCTTGTTCTGAGAGGAGGCCTGTGCCCAGCAGTGGGACGTATATAGGCCGGGATGATGACTGTAAAGGCATTGTTTTTATTAATCCTAACTGTTATTGTTCAAATTAGACCCATTGTTGGTTTTTAAGGAAGGGCATAGCATTTTCGGCAGATGGAGTCGCAGGCAAAAGCTAGGTTATAAATTTACGTAAAAAAATAGTATCGGCACAGTACAGCTCGAGCAACATATTCGAGCACATTGGTCGCTCCCTGCTCGACGCCGACAACAACGACCGTCTCAAATTGGCTTTCATCCTAGGAACAGCCATAAGCCCGGTATTGTACCTAACTATATACCTTGGTGGTAAAGCTGTCAGGTACGATGTGTTACAGTTGTACAGTTGAACAAACTAAATCATGAACCAGAGAATCTTTGTGCTACTATGTCATATTAGGGTTGACTTGACATTGCATATTTTGTCAAGGAAGTCTTAGTGAAATTGATTATTAGGGTACCCGGGTACCTTAATAATAAGCTACAGTCGATCCATTTGATTCCTGACTCACCGTAGAACGTTCTCACAGTAAGCGTCATAATAAATTCCCTTGTCAAGCAAAGCGTTGTCACTATGACTTTTTGTGCGAAAAGGTTCCACGGTGAGTCACGATTCAGTTGGTTCGATGGTACATGGTCAGTTTGTTGAACTGTATATTGTATCTGCCATTAGGCAAATATGCTCGCAGAGTGCATTATTCGGCTTGCATAACGCTGATATTGTACCTATGGATTTAACGGTATTCTTTTTCAACTCCGCAGGGCTACTACGAAACACTAAACTCGAAGTTCGTGTCGTGCGGTACCTCTGACACTTATACTACTTAATACGAGAGCGAGAGGGACGGTACGATACGAACTTCGAGTTTCGAGTTTCGTAGTAGCCCTGCTGGACTTAACAGTGTGTCCGGTCTGTTACAGACTACTGTAGTGCCATAGCTTCCGACCGAACTTTTTATTGTTTGAAAGGTGACTTAGCCGAGAGCCATTTATTATTTATTTATGTTACAATAGCCATTGGGTATCCGTGGGATGGCCACCGTAACAGAGGCAGGCTGAAGAGAAGATGGCTGGATGACTTGGACGCATATCAAATAGAGTGGCAGGAGCATGCTCTCGATTGGGACTAGTGGCGGAAAGAAGGGGAGGTCTTTGTCCAGCAGTGGGACACTTTCAGGCTAAAAAATACAATAGAGATTTACAGCAAAACTAATGTGCCTTTATTATTAATTGGGTCACAAGTATGTCCAAACATTAAAGTAACAATAATCTGTCTTAAATATTTAAAAATGAATTGCCGAAATAAGCGTACGCTCCTTAATTGTGAACGATGGCACTGAATCCATACTAATATTATAAATGCAAAAGTGTGTGTGTTTGTCCGTCTTTCACGTCGAAACGGAGCGACGACTCGATATGATTTTTGGCATAGAAATAGTTTATGGGCCAGAGAGTGACATAGGCTACTTTTATCTCGGAAAAATGCACAGTTCCCGAGGGAACAGCGCGCGATAACCGAATACCAAGCGGGCGAAGCCGCGGGCAAAAGGTAGTTGGATAATATTTTTTTGTTGTGTTCGTTATTTTTTGTCAGGACAAGGTTTGTGCTAACCAAATTAAAAAAAAAGAATGGACGGGGGCGAAGCCGCAGGCAACAGCTAGTTACAAATAAAATAGGAAATAAAAATAGTTCGGCTATACAATAAAAATCTATCAGGTATTCAGACACAAAAAAAAACTTATTTTTTGCATATCTATGTTATTAATATAAATTATTTACTAGATGTGGTGGCCTAGTGGATTGACCTATCGCCTCTCAAGCAGAGGGTCGTGGGTTCAAACCCCGGCTCACACCTCTGAGTTTTTCGAAATTCATGTGCGGAATTACATTTGAAATTTACCACGAGCTTTGTGGTGACGGAAAACATCGTGAGGAAACCTGCACAAATCTGCGGAGCAATTCAATGGTGTGTGTGAAGTTCCCAATCCGCACTGGGCCCGCGTGGGAACTATGGCCCAAGCCTTCTTGTTCTGAGAGGAGGCCTGTGCCCAGCAGTGGGACGTATATAGGCTGGGATGATGATGATGATGACTAGATGTAGAATAAATAAATAAATATCATGGGACACTTGACACCAATTGACCTAGTCCTATCCTAAGCTAAACAAAGCTTGTATTATGGGTACTAGGCAACGGCTAAACATACTTTTATAGATAAATACATACTAAATACATATTAAACATCCAAGACCCGAGAACAAACATTCGTACTCGTATTTACATACAAATATCTGCCCCGGCCGGGGATCCCGAAATTTTTGGGATGTTTTCCAACTTAATTAAGTTGTAGCTTAATGCAAAATAAATTTGTGTTTGATCGCATTTTTATTCATAAGCTGCCATTGACTTGCATTGAAATATTTATTTGATAGATATTGGATTTTAATTATACTAAACAGAGTTATAATTATACAAAATAGGTAAATATTTATTTCATCAACATGCGTTGCGTGTTTGCAGCCTACTCGATTATAGGTGAAATTCTTTAATATTCAAGCTATGGCGAAGACCAAACAATCGTAAATAAAAAATACTAGTTTATTTTTATAAGTGTAACTTGCCAGTCATTTCAGAAAATCATTTTTGAGACGTATGTCATTCACTTTGTCGCGGTGCATTCGTTTTGTACTGTAGACAAGACAAATTTGTCAAGGTCTTGCGGAGGACACGGGCGGTGCATCGCGCTAGACCGCGCCGGCAGCGGGCACTTTCACTGTCGGCGCGGACCACCGCACCACCACTCCGTAACACCATTGCACTGGCGATACCCGATACGCGCCCATTACTTATCGACTCATCTATCTCCAATTACAATCTACGGTGGTCCATTGTGATAACGAGTTTGATCGTGTTTTGTTTCTAAGTTTGGAAAGCGCGAGTTGGGTGGTGCTCTGTGTAGTTAGTTGTTACCACTGTACAGTCCGAGTGCAGTAGGGTTCGAGGAAGCATTGCAAGTCCCGATTCCCGGCGGAAGGGTCCCGGAGGAGCTATCCCGCGGGGCGGCGTGAGTGTGCCGGTCAGTCACCGTTCTGCCGGCGCGCCGCGCGCTCGCCTTGCTGCGTCGCTCGTGCGCCTCTTGTTTATCATCGACCCTGGTACCCCGCATGAACTTGTGATGTGATCCCTCTAAGACTCACCAGAGGTTCCGGATTGTGACACGTGCATCTTGAGCGCAAAAAAGGATTGTGGTTGATGCTGAAGGCGTTCGTGCACTGAAAAATTCAGGTGTAAATACTGTCATATTCTGATTTATTTTTATTGCACCTATTTTTTTTTCTTAGCTATTAGTTTTGCCGGCGTCTGTAACAAGAAATTTTCCATTAGGATTTTTTTTCAGATGATAGGTAATTTATGATACTTATCTCTGAAACTTTTGTATTTTATTGTATTGTACACAAAAAGTACCTACTTGTGATTGTACATAAATGAACCCTCAAGGGGATCTCTTCCTGATAATCTTTTTATTGCATAGCTCGACATTTAAAGGCTTAATTTGTACCTACGTGTTGCTATGTCCTAAGCTAGGATTTCAAACCTTAATAAACGATATTACATAATATTAGATAATTTTATGACTGATATATATTTTTTCATTAAAAGGAATTATAAAAAAAAATTTCGCTGTCAATATTATTGCGCTATTTGTACAGTACACGACTCCTACTTAAATTAGGTATTGAAGTTAATAAAAACAACGAATTAAGAAACTTGCCTAAATCACATCTGGAATATGGATTTTGAATACAATTTTCATAATACATAATAAGATAATTTTAGGTACCCATAGCTGAGGAAACTGAAGTGTTTACTAGGGTGGAACTTTTTCACAATCGATTTCACGATTTCTTTAGCAGATGTATGGAATGTCAACATGACGTTTGCAGCGGAAAGGTTCCACCCTGACACGAATCAGTTTCTTCGACTGTACACTTACAAATGTCTTAACGTTTCTGAAACCTCAGGTGTACGAGTATGTAGGGTTCTGTCACCACGATAAACTATAAACATGTGCGAAATTTAATTTACAACTTTCATGTTTGGTTGGGATGGGCTGAAAGTTATATAAATCCTCGAGACGATGTCTGTACCCAACACTGGATTTCGTATTGGCTCGAGAAAATTATGCATTTTTCTTGGATCACTCATCATCATTAGCTCCTCGCGCATCAGTTTTAATTAGAAAGGACCACGCGGACCTTAAAAGCAAAATTAAGCTATTTTTGTAGGTATAAGGACTAAGGAGTCATGCATATTGTACGTCACACCAATTTTGACCATTTTAGCAACCCCTCCCTCCGTTGTCACACGTATCGCTATGAAAATTGCAACTATTATTTTGTTCATGTCTCACAAACCGCCTGATCCCTTCCCCTTAAATGAGTCATAAAAATGGGTGACCCCTAACAGCATTCGATGCAATCTTGTGCAAGTTCATGATGACGCGGGAATCCTTCTTTACTTCCATCTTAGCTAATAGCCTAGCTAGCCTTTCCTGAAAACAGCATGGTTCTATATATTTAATGGCAAACGTTGGTATGGCAAGTGAAATTCGGGCAAGTAAAGGTATACGGATGTTATAAATGCGAAAGTTTGTTAGTAAGTGTATGTGTGTATGTGTGTTTGCTCCTCCTTCATCCATACTAATATTATAAATGCGAAAGTGTGTTTGTATGTTTGTGTGTTTGTCCGTCTTTCACGCCGTAAAGGAGCGACGGATCGACGTGATTTTTGGCATAAAGATAGTTTATGGGCCCGACAGTGATATAGGCTACTTTTTATCCCGGAAAAATGCACAGTTCCCGAGGGAACAACGCGCGATAACCGAATACCACGCGGGCTGAGCCGCGGGCAAAAGCTAGTCCTTAAATACCAAAATGGATTTTGATGAAATAACGCATAGGCTACTTTTTTACCTACCCCGTTGGGAAAGAGGCGTGATTTTATGTATGTATGTACTTTTTTTTACCCAATATTCCTGCGCGATCGGGATAAAATCTCAAAATCTCAATAGCTCGGTTTAGATTAGAGTCATGAAATCAGGCAAGATTGTTTTTAATGCAACGTTCCCATGGTCATTTTGTAAAATCCTGGAATTTTTATCCAACTGCTGGTGATGATGGTTTACGCGTGCAAAAGAATTCACGGGTATATGTACACTAGTCTCAAATATTTCAGTCAGTTGGTTGGTTAAGCCCAGCTAGACAACCTTATTGCTCAAGATTTTTCAATTTATGGCGACATAATTATGTTTATATTATGTTTGGTCGATACATTTGTTCGTTGCTTAAAGCGAAATTGAATACTGTCAAGTCTTTGCAGGGATTTTTGTTCGAATTGATCGTGAATTGATCCAATCTTTAATTATACCTTGTAAATAAACTTGTTTTAAAGTTACTATTTCCTCCTTATACCTTGTTAGAAAACTCATAACTCATATCATAATCTTATATAAATTCAAATCAGAAAAAAACAAGCTTCTATTTCCCATTTAAATACCTATGTATAATATTTATGTATTTACACCGCCAAAATTTGTGCCAAAAAAGACGTGTTACTATTTCCCAAACAAAACTTAAACACGATAATCGAACAGAAATATCTGCAGGTTGCATTGTGGTGAAAATTAATATACCCATGTGTTTAAGAACTCTACATAACATTTTTTTTTTCAGTTGTTACCCCACTTGCCTTCATCTTCGTTTTGAAGAGATGAGAGAAAAAGGCTGAGCACATGAAGAAGTTGAACAAGAATTAAAATGTAAGTAGACACGCAATCTTTCTAGTTAAGAGGTTCCCAAACAACTGTGCGTCGCTGTGTGCGGAATAAATTTGCCGTTGTGGGAATAGCAAGCGCCGCGATGCGTTTCGATTTTCTCGCTATTTTCCATTGTCCTATACTTAGGACAATGGAAAATGGAGAATAACTTTATAAGACTACTTTCTTACACATATCGGGAAACATTATCCCCGCAAACTGAAAAATGTAATAACTAAAGTTGGGGTCTGCAAGGCTATTATCTAAGGCAAGGCTAAATCAATAATTAAAAATGTTTTAGAACTTTAAAGAAATTTGACCCAACAAATATGTTCTATGGTTTTTAACAAATTTTGCGGCCAGTTGCCTTATTGTGTAATTCACACGGAATCACAATCATTTTCATCGCTTTGTTTTTAAGGTTCCGTAGCGAAATGGCAAAAAACGGAACCGGACCGGAACGGATTCGTCATGTCTGTCTGTCCGTCCGTATATCACAGCCACTTTTTTCCGAAACTATAAGAACTATACTGTTGTAACATGGTAAGTAGATGTATTCTGTGAACCGCATTAAGATTTTCACACAAAAATAGAAAAAAAAACAAATTTTGGAGGTTCCCCATACTTAGAACTGATTCTGATGTGGGGGGGGGTATCTATGGATAGGTCTTCAAAAATGATATTGAGGTTTCTAATATCATTTTTTTTTCTAAACTGAATAGTTTGTGCGAGAGACACTTCCAAAGTGGTAAAATGTGTGTCCCCTGTAACTTCTAAAATAAGAGAATGATAAAACTAAAAGAAATATATGATGTACATTACCATGCAAACTTCCACCGAAAATTAGTTTGAACGAGATCTAGTTAGTAGTTTTTTTTAATACGTCATAAATCGTAAAGAAAACTTTTATATTATGTTACTTGCTGCTACGGAACCCTTCATGGGCGAGTCGGATTCGCACTTGGCCGCTTTTTTCTTACACGGTATATAGGATGAGGGTGAAAGAGATAGGTAGTTAATGCGATCGCGAGCGCTCAGGGGTTAGAGAATACGGCCACAGTCCATAAATCTAATGCCGATGGAACGATACAGACTATATCAATTTAATGAGCTTCAATGGTAAATAAGTGATAATGTAAACAACTTTACGTTAAGTTGAACATTAAGTTGATTTTTATTCTCTTCCAATGGTCTGATTGTCTTAAAATTTCGTACATATATTATGTCGTTGCTTTTTGATTTGCTATCAATACACCCAACATAATGTTTTTGGAGAACTCATCTTCTGCTGAAGTGATTAACATTGCAGATGTTGATCGACTATATTATGTACAGTCAACGTCATAAATAAGTGATCACTTTTGTACCTTGTCGCTTTAATGCATGTTTGAAAAGCCATTTGAAATTGTGTAACGATTGAAGGCAAAAAGGTACAGAAATGATCACTTATTTATGACGTTGACTGTACATTATTATTTATTGAGTTAAAACTTATTTTAACCCCCGACGCAAAAGAGGTTGTCTGTGGCATTTTAGCTCTCAAACAGACAGACCATTTCAATTTTTTTATAATTATGACTATGATTAGATGATTCTTGCTGCTTTTTGAGATATTGAACTTTGAAATGACAATATCGGGCGGGGGTTATCAAACTATTTTTTTTAGGTTAGATTTATTATTTGTTGTATAAAACTATGCGGCTCGCGTAATGAAACAGCTACATGAATGCACTCTTACTTAAGCTGCGCGTCCACTGCATTGGAATCGGAGCGTACGCAGCGTAAGGAGCGGACGGATTTGTTGCTTTGTATAGATTTCTACGGCGCAGAAATGCCGATCCAGTGCACGCAGTACCATAAAGGTAAGCGTCCACCCACACACACACGATCCGCATCGTACGCTTCGGACGTATCGGATTTGTTGCATTGTATAGAAATTTGCGATCCGTACAGTGCGGATCAGTGGATGCACTTGTCTGTCTCTCTATACAAAGAATAATACAATCCGTTTGATGCGATACGTCCGCATCGTACGCTTCGGACGTATCGGATTTGTTGCTTTGTATAGAAAAGTGCGATGCTTACGATGCGGACAGGTGGACGCACTTATATAAGTTTCTATACAAAGAATACTACGATCCGTTGCGTGCGATGCGTCCGATGCGTACGATACCGACAAGTGGACGTTTACCTTTACCTTAACTCTATCCAAAGCAACAAATCCGTCCGCTCCGATTCCAATACAGTGGACGCCCAGCTTAACATTGCCAATTCTGTGCTAAAAACAAAATACTTTTTCAATTAGCTCTGTAGAAGGAGGTAAGTTGGAAATGTGTACTATATGGTAATTAGTAAATATCGCGCTTGACGTGTGATAAAGCATGGCAGATAAAAGTAACGAGTAGGTCTTGGTTTAAATGCAACCATCGGTAAGTTGAAAGAAGCGACTACGAGTATAAAAATAACTTGATTACTTTTCAATTTACTGTTAAGTTGGATTTTTTGTTGAAAATATAAAAATCAACTAATTGAGTTAATAGATAAGTGACGCATCGCTTGTTATTGCCATACAAGTCTATGAGAGAGACAGATACCTATGTTGATTGCTATGGTGTTTATCCCTTTTCCTAGCAATTAAATATTGTTGAAAGTTTTTCAAACTCTATCAACTGATAAGAAAATCATACTTTCAATATCTACGTGCTTACCTACTAGCATTTATAGATAAATAAAGGAAAAAAGAAAACTTTTGCATTTAAATTAAGTACCTACTTACGCTACTGGGAAGCTTTAAAGTTAATTTAATTTAAGTCAACTGAAACCTGATGAGTGATACCATTGCTTTTCAAACTTGGAACTGAAACCAAGATATTTTGCATAATTTTTAACTTTACAAATGCATCGCTTTCACAGTGAAATGAAACGAATGGGAAAAGCCAATACAATTTATCATTCACGGCACTCAATCCGATTATATTCCGGTGGTCGACATGATAAGTACGTTGACAAGCTTATCGGGAAACAATGCCCCATTCAGAGGATTAAAATCTGCCCGTTCTCATCAAGCATCGACGACCCAATCAACATCGGAACGATTATTGTCGACGAAAATACAAATTGCGTAATAGTTCTAAATGCCCATTAATTTTACACACATACCTATCTTTAAACAAAACTTCCGCGAAGCGCCGGGGGTGCGAGCGCGTGATTAGCTGTCTATGTGTGACCGTGGAAGGTGCAGAATCGAGTGTGATGGACGCACTGCGGCCTATTGTTGCGGGCATTATGCACTGGCGGCAGTTTACGAGGTCTTTCACCGACACATTATATGGGTCAGTTAGATTAGTCGCGCTCCCCGTGCGCGCTGCACGGCGCACGAGGCTACTGTTGCAATGTTCATCTAAGGCGGAAGACGGAGTTTACGTATAACAGTTTACATAAAACATACAGCGACATAAAAATGTTGCTTAACTTATTTTTTCCGCCTGTTATTCGCGACTTTCTTAAATCTATAATTATATTAAAAAAAGGTTTGTGTATGGGGATAATCTGCGGAACTACTGCACCAATAAAAAAAACTACCTATGTCACTAATAGAAAACTACAGTATTCCACACTAATTTGCTATTTTTATTTCGCAAAAGTGCGAAACGCAGACGAAGATGCTCGCAAAAGCTACTTATACGTATGAACTTGGTAGAAGGTACGAAATGTGTGAAATTAATGTAATGTTAATTGTTACTAAGATGTCATGATTTTTATTTACAACATTTACATAAATATCACATCAAAGTTAATAAAATAGATAAGCATTAAATAAAACAAAACCATCTTAGACTTAAAAAAACTTACTTACATAACATAAAAATAAAACCTAGAACTAAAACAAATTATAGTAAGATTAAGTATTTCAATTATTTTGATCATTATAATAGAAATTTGAGGCGGCGAAAATGTTTTCCTACTTTATTTTTCAGCACAGAAACAACAGGTGTTAATATAACTTGCATTTCCTTGTAAGTAGTTACAATCCCAGATAATCATTTAGGTCATATGAAACTTCGCTTATCGTTCAAAGCAGTTGCAATAACACTAGGTTAATTATTTCCTTCAGCGATAGCTTGTAAGTTCCCTGTGCCCTCGATTCTACATATTGTTTCCATTTCATTAATCAATTTCTACCGGTCACAAAACTGAGAACTTGCTGGAATATAATTTTATATTCCATATTTTTTTTGTTTCTATTTTCTAACTCTTTTATTCAGAGACTGTTTATCTTTTTTTGTTATTTTGGCATTTGTTTACAAATGAGACAAAACATATTTTTTATTTTTAATCGTATTATTTTTTAATTTTTGATTTATGAAAGTTGAGCCTAAGAAAATACCCCGAATACACAAGGCTAGGCTAGTTCTGAAGCCAGTGTCTTTAGCTTTGTGTGTACAGATCTAGCTAGTTTTTCTTTTGTAGAGTCGCCTGAAGGGCCTAAAACACTATGTCCTTGCTTTAGTTTAATTGTTTTACACTAGAAATAGTTCTGTACACACGAAGCTAGAGTCGCTATGCTTGCTTACAGCTATCCCAGCATAGAGAAGTAGTCTAGTATACCACGAGAATTTTCCGGGCTCAGCTTCCATAAGCCAGTATGAAAAGTCAGATTGGTGGACCGATAGACAGACAAATTGGCAGAGGGACATGGTGAAACTGCAAAGGTTCCTTGTAAGACTACGTATCCCTAAAAATGATAAAGCACTTACCTACTTGGCCAACTTTGCCTAATGTGGATCCTTTGTTGATTTATTTAACGGACTATTTCCATTGAATTATGTCTATGAATTTAGTAGCTTCCCATCAGCAATATCGATAAGTACAGTCAACTACAAAGAGATCGATACGCTTAAAGTTACAAAAATATGTACACACACTCACTTAACATTGAAGTTTTGCATTGCATATTTTTTTTTGTAAAATTGGCTGTATCGACCTGAGGCCGATTGCCTAACGTTTCTGACACTCGCGATAGCAATTAAATGACAGTTTTTGTATGCGAAATCTGTCACTTAATTGCGATCGCGAGCGATAGAATCTGTTTGTAGTTGACAGTATTTAAATTACAGTAGATATCAATTGTTTTACGCCAGACGCTGTTTAATTTTAGCAACATCAGCGACGATACGCCCAGAGGCGGTCCCGTTATAGATTCGTAATGGGAGACGTTATCTTCGACCCGATTCTAGTTTAATTGAAAGTTTGAGGGAGATTCCGCGGTCTCGGTTAACTTAATGGATTTATTGTGGAAATGACGGCGGGACGCGGGCTGCAGACTAGACCCGCTCCAGTTTCGGGAGGTCGCCGCCCGATCGTGAACCCTGCACTCGCTCGATCGCTGCCGTCCTGGGGTTTTTACGGATTGCGTAACATTTCAGTGCCTTTTTCACCTTTTGATGTTCTAAGGCGAACTCCTAATAAGTAGCAAAATAATTCCTTTGACGTCTATCTGTAATACTGACTTATTTAGGAAACTGTGAGCTTTGAGGGATATTAAAGTGTTTTAGTAATAAATAACCTAACCGAACCAACAAAAAGTTTGTCACTTTGTCATCTCAAAAAATGCTTAACCGATTTTGATGAAACATGTCTAAGAACCATCGCTGGTAAACCTGGTTTCAAATAAAAAAACCGCATTCAAATCGGTCCACCCGTTTAAGAGCTACGCTGCCACAGACAGACATACATAGCGGTCAAACTTATAACACCCCTCTTTTTGCGTCGGGGGTTAAGAAGAAGAAACTGAATTTACCTATTTGGCAATACAAACATGCGATGATACTACTATACTTTTTTATATTTTCAAATAACTGCGGTAAATTTTCGTGTGAAATTTAAATTTCGCAAGTAATGGGGTGGCCCAAAGCTGGGCCGAACGCCAACCTCACGAGTCGCCGACCGAGGTCAATGTCCGGGAGCGTATATAGGTCAACCGAAGGCGCCCGCTCGTCTATAATAATATTATGTCAGCCTGATACTTGACTGAACGCCTTTCGCAAATTTGTTCTTTAAACTGATCACATCCAAAACTTGTTTCCTTAATAGTTAAACGGGCTAATAATACTAGGACAGAAGAACCGGTCCTATTGATAAATCAAATTGCCGTGTCTCTACATGAGCGTTATACGAAAAGGGTTGCGTGACAATAGGTATATTGTACTTTCCTTTTTTACAATCGAACCTGATCATTTGAAGTTTTAGAATTAGAGTCAGCGTTTATTTTTTTTTATTATGATTTTTACAAGTTGTTATCGAATACTTCCTACGTTCGTCCGGTCGTAATCTTAGCATTGGTAAACATGGGCAATCAAATATTTTATTGGTAGTGGTTCGTGGAACCATTTGACCTATAGTTAACCCATAGCCGACAACAGAGTGCTGCGGCGAAATTAGAATATTTCTAAATGAAATGGTTGGGCATAAAAGTCTAAACTTTCGTTATTCAGTTCACAAGTTATATATTACAGTAATGAACTTTATTTCCTGAGTCCTTTATAAAGGACTTAATGTAATTTTAACTTCAAACTCTATCATGAATGAATAAAGTATGATGTTCATATGTCAAAAATTTGACTTGGGCGTTAGGAGGATATTGTGTACTTAGTGCTAAGCTAAAATAAATTCTGGATATTGCAAAATGTAGTACAGCTGTAGTAAATTGTAAATGTACTAGTTTTGAACATGTGGTGCATTTAGAAAATCAACCTAAGTACATATTTTAATTTGTCAACCGTAATGTTAAAAAAAAATCTTCACAATCATTTTCAAAACTATCTAAATCGAAATAACTTAATCACTTATTGAAATATTGCGGATTTATTTTGCATCACATCATCTCATCAGCCAGAAGACGTCCACTGTTGAACAAAGGCCTCCTTTTAGAATGCACAATAAACGACAACTCGCCACTTGCATCCACCCGCTTGCCCGCAATTTAACTTTATATTGGTTCAACAATGAATTGATAATTTTTAGTTACACCATTTAAACAAATAATAGTTTTTTCTAAAAAAAAATATTTATGTCATAATAATTCAGAATAGTTTAGTTATTACTTCAAAACGGAGCGACGGATTGACGTGATTTTTGGTATAGAGATAAATTTATGGGCCAGAGTGTTTATCCCGGAAAATTGCACAGTTCCCGAGGGAACAGCGTGCGATAATTGAATTCCATGCGGGCGAAGCCGCGGGCAAAAGCTAGTGTACTGTAAAATACCTTATAAACAACTTTCCAGTTACTTAAAATTAATTTTTGATTGGAATTTATTCTTTATTCAAACTCTTTGAAGTTATGTTTTTGATATTTCATCTGTTCTGTAGTAATATGTATCTGGTATCATAGCATATAAGCAGCGCGCACAGACAATGATCTGCGGCTGCGCGCGGGAGTGCGCCGCGCGCAAAAGGGAAAGTGCGCTTCCTGCTCGCACGCGGAAGCGTTTGAACGTAACTACGATTTGCGACGAGCGCGCCGCAGCTGTAGGTAATGTGGTAAAAAAGGAACTACGGATATATAAAAATAAATTAGCAGGTGCTTAGGTACCACATTTAATGTTGTAGCGTGGTTTAGTTTTACATTAGCGGAACCATCGTGTCGCCAGCATAAACGTCAGATATACTCGTACCTATCTAGTTAAAAACATCTCCACGCTGTTACTTATTCAAAATTCGGTCGTATTCAGATGTTTATGAGTACATAGCTAACTTTACGATTAATATAGCAACTGTACCTAATTAGTAGTAAGTGATTTGTTTGGACCGCCAAACTCAAGTGGGATTGGGCAGGTCATGTCTGCCGGGTGCATCCGGATCGTTGGGCCAAAATCACCACTGATTGGGTTCCAAGCGACGGGCACCGGAGCAGAGGTAGGCCTAAAAGAAGGAGTCGTCGGGACGATTCGGAGCGATCCCAGCCGGACTGGCAACATTTTGCCGAAGCCAGAGACCTTTGCCCAGTAGTGGGACACTGTATTTTGCACGGTTTTAGTAAGATATTCTTACGCGCTCAGCTAAAGAAAGTCCCTTCGGCAAAACTTGTACCAGTGGATCGTTTTTTGAAAAACCATCGAAATACCAAAATCGTTTGTAGAGTTACAAAATTTCACCTCTAATTAATTTCGTCTCAGTTCTAATTTTATTCGAGACTAGCTGGTGCCCGCCGGCTTCGCCCCCGGGTTAGTACCATTATATTCTGATCCCCCAGTGTAGTTTTTTTTTTTAATTTTCTAAGAACTTCTTTTATAAGAACCTTCTCCAGTTTAGTTACATTATTGTAGGTTTAGTACGGAACCCTAATTTTTCTGTTATTAAATATAGCCTATGGCACTCTGCAATAATTTAGCATTTTAATAGTGAAAGAATTTTTAAAATCGGTCTAGTAGTTTTTGAGTTAATTCGTAACAAACATCCAAAAATCCAAAGCTTTACTCTTTATAATATTAGGTATATTATAAATAAATTATATGCCACAGAATAACTAATAGTTTTATTCGAGACTAGCTTTATAGCTATGCCACAGAATAACTAATAGTGCAGTGCAAAGATTCTTAGCACTTTGGAATACTATATCCACGGACGCGGTTTCGAAAATTGCCCACCAGATTTTTTTTTCAGCATTGTCTTAGGCAGTGGTTCAAAAATAGATATAAAGGTCTCTTCCCATTACAACGTATCATAACATGACTGTAATAGCAAAGTGTCAGGCGAAAATATATTCTTTGTATTGAAAAGTATGAGACTATGCCCACTAGCACGTTTCGTTACCAACCGCCGCCGTCGCGTGTCATGTATGCGCTTGAAATTTCGTTCCTGACACGTTCCTATTACGGTCATGGCATGATACGGTGTAGTGGGTTAAGACCTTTATGCTTGTAATTGTTTAAACGTAACCCTTGAGTTAGGCAAAGAATTTAAAAACACAATAATTATGAAAAGACATTAAGTAGGTACTTTCCCGTCAATTCAACAAGTTTAAATTATAGGTACTTAATTAAGTACTAATTTATATTATAACTAAACCATAAACGCGAATCCAACCGAATTCAACGAGAGGCCGTATTGCCTAACGTGTCCGACGCTCGCAATCTCAATCAAATGACAGTTCTTGTATGCGAAATCTGTCATTTGATTGCAATCACGAGCGCCAGAAACGTAAGGCAATACGGCCTCTGTTTACATTGCTTGCGAACAAACCAAACTCAGAATATATTTTGTATTGTTTGATGGAAAAATTGTCGTCTTGTATAACTTGATTTTTTTTTGCATTATTCATACGCCCACAAGCTTTAGAAATACAAATTTAAAAGAATATCTTTGTAAACTTTCCAAGGTATTCCGTTTTTGTTGGATAAAACAAACAATTTAAAGCAAAACTCGTGTACCTAGCTAGGTCTTCTTCAAGTGAGGCAATCATTTTTGTTCCTTTAATTAAATAAAAAGTTTCTCCTTCGCTTAACTTAATAATAAACCTTTTATACTTTAATGCAATCAAAATTTAAAGTAAACATGAGACACATTTAGGGGCTGTTTCACCATTCATTGATTAGCGTTAACCGACGGTTAAATGTGATGTCGTCTCCGTCTATTCGAACAAAACAAATAGAGACGGCATCACACCTAACCGCCAGTTAACACTAATCAATGGATGGTGAAACAGCCCCTTAGAAATGTAAGTAAGTCATTGCAAATGCTTGCGGCGCTCGTTTTGAACACCGCAAAATAATTATGCCGTAGCTACAAAGAACGTTCGCACAGTAGCGTCATAATGATTTTCCTAGTCAGGCAATGCGATATCACCATGACGCTCTCTGTGAAAAGGTTCCACACGGGTCACGACGATAAAACGTTCATTTCTTCCTACAGTTACTTACTATTTCGTATGCACTTACGCGCTATTTATGACGTTGCTCTAACAGCAAGCGTAATAATGCATCATCGCATCGACGCATTATACGAGATCGATCTGTGCGCATAAAACCGGTCGGTAATAAAGACTAATTATAGAACAAAGCGATTGTGAACCCGGCCTTACATGCGCCTTCCGCGTTCGCACTTTCCTCGTGTCCGCTTCCACTCTGCATTTAGGCACGCCCGATCAGTGCCTGATCAGAGTGCAGCAAGTTTGTTGTGTTCATTGCTAGCTTTGCTAAATAACCAGGAGGCGATGAGCGACTTGGCCGCGCATTGAACAGAGAAAGAACTTGCCACGCATCCGGACCCGGGCAGTCGTGATCAGGCCGTAAGAGGCCAGAACAGACTGAAGCCGGAATGGAAAAATACAAGCAAGAACTGAAATTTATAAGCATAAGATTTGTGTAGCATATGGCCCGTTAACATATTTAGCTCATGCAGCTATATTTCTTATATTACTTAGCTTATATTTTAATCAATTCAGGCGAACCGAGTAGCATATATTGTAAATAATGTTAAACGCATTATGTTTGCAATATTATTCGTTTTTAAATTAATCCCACATAGGTAAACAACATAAAACTATGATTAATTTTGTGGTAGCACATCTTAATTCGCGGAGCCTGGAAAAAGGTAACTTTCATCTCTCCTGTCTGTCTGTTTTCGGCACTATAACTTAAGCAGAAGCCTGTTTATATTGGTTTCCAAATCTAAATAATTGTATGGAAGAGATCGCTTCGAAGCGATCATTCCGCCTGTTGTCTACTTTGATTTATTTTATTGTACTGATTTGTTGTATTCAAGAATATTTGTCTTATATTGTATTGTATCTCTAGGTAGATAGAAAATAAGTAAGCCTTAGATAATTAGCGTGTCGGACACGCCCGAAATAGGGTTCCGTAGCCATTACGAAAAAATTAAGTAGGTAATATTTTTCTAAGGATTTTGTATTTTGTACGGATTATTCCAAGTTTAGGTATATTATACCTTAGGCTGCTATTTACTCTTAAACTACTAATCATTCTCAAGAAAACTTAACCGTTCCTATAAGTTTGATATACTTACTACCATCCTGAATTTTTTCAATTTTCGCTCGACTAATGAAAATTTGCACTTTAAAGTTGAATATTTTGCAAACAAGTCACTGAATCGAAAAATCGTTTTAACAACCCCGTAATTATTTTAAAAGACCTATTCAACGATATCCCACACTACAAGGTTGGATGAGAAAAAAGAGTCACCCACACTTTGCGTCTATGGAAGGTACTGTAAAAAAAATATAATTTACCTACCCACTGTCAGGGTAGAACAGTGAGACCCTAGGGGTTCAATTTGAGTAAAACGAATTTAGGTTTTAGACGTTTATTTAGCCCCTAAGGCTTTTCTGACAGAATAGAAATATAAATAAAAAAAAACTCGAGGGTCGCGGATACGAAAGAGTTGAGTTGGAATGCGTTTTCTTTGGAGAGGCTTCCCTGGACTAGAGTCCGAAGCGCAGGTCGCCGGTGCTGGACAAAGGCTGGAGGATGTAGGGCCTCCAGGGCCAGCAAGCAGCAGTAGTCCTTTCAATAGAGGAAGGACAGGGGCTTTGGTTCCAGGCAGCCGTGCAGGTGTTGGTGAAAACGGTGAGGGGTTCAATCTCAGACCGTACTGTGCCCGGAAATTAACGCTCGTTTAGACGAGATTCAGGTGGCCCTTATTCTGCCATCCATCCAACCGGCGTGAAGATTCTTTATCAACATCATCAGGTCAGCCATAATGTTGGAGGTGGCAGAAAAAATCGTTCGAAGAAAGTGAAGTAAATTAAACTTGGAAATATTTTTTTAGATTTTTTTATTGTACCATTTTGGCAGCATAGTTTACATATCGTCGCTCGGCAGGCAAAAGTACTAAAGCGACACTTCGTCAACTTTACAGGAGAGCGAATTAAAGTTTTTTTTTTTACGAAAAAAAATCATAACTTTTGAACCAGACAACCAATTTTGAAATTTCCAGGAATATATGACACATAATTTAATAGACTATAATAAGGTCTTAATAATTCATAGCAAAATCCACTGGTTTAGGAGATAAGTGTCGCTTTAGTAAATTGTCCCCGAGTCATCGAGCAAAAGCAATCAGGCAAAAAGACTAAACGTAAAAATTGACCTCAATCGTCATATTTCAAATTAACTAATGTGATTTTACGTCTCAATAAATTTAGTATGTTTTTACTAACTACACACATTTTTTTCTTATCAAACTGTTCGTAATGCTGATTTACCAAATCGCAAGGGAAAATATATTCCAAAGTACCTACTGAACAGAAATTATATAAATAATATTCATTCATAATAACAAATATTAATCATCTATGCTAAAATTTCAATAACTTAACGTTAACTGTTACTAACACTAGACTTTTGTTAATGTTATAAGGTTATTAATCACAAAGGCACCATCTGATTTCTAACTAAATGCACAAAAGGTTTTTTTTTCACTATTATTTTTTGAGGTATTTTTATTATTATCATGTCCTAGTATTTTTGGTGTATATACAAAGCATACGCTTAGGTTTAAGGATGAAATAATACGTAAAATACCTTAATTTATTCTGTAGGTAATAACCTTAAATTAGCATTTCAACAAAAGTTTCAGAACAATTTTTTTCTATTTTATACAAATAAATCATTCATTCATTCATTCAACATTATAGTACTTATTAGTACCTAATAAGTAAGAAACCTGAGTAACAAACTGATGCGTCATGGTTGCTATAGCAACTTTAGATATATTATTGGTCTATATAAACGATTAAGAAATATAATGCACTATTGGTACAATAACATTTGTTATATTCTCATGATCTAACTATCCGGTATCATGGACTTGTAATATACCAAACTATTAATATACTAAGGGGCTGTTTCACCATCAATTGATTAGTGTTAACTGGCGGTTAGGTGTGATGCCGTCTCTATTTGTTTTGTAGGAATAGACAGAGACGGCATCACATTTAACCGGCGGTTAACGCTAATCAATGGATGGTGAAACAGCCACTAACAGTACTATGGTATAATCAAATGAAACGTCGTGAGACCTTTGCTGAGATTTAAGGACTGCGCTAAGTGAGACATGGCCGTCTTCAAAATTGACCACCTAGACTGAGAAAAGCTGGCGGAAAAATGCACTGATTGGCGCAGACGTGTGTTGGAGGGCCGCAAGTATTGTGATGAAGGCTTGCCTGGCTCAATGCACTTGCTTGCTGACAAGAGACAGAAACGAAACCAAGGCCGTTCTGCACCAACATCCGCAGACTTCTCTTGTCAGAGATGTGGACGAACATGTCGCTCTCGCATCGGTCTAGTCAGCCACCAAAGACGTTGTGCACAGGCAACATGCCAAAATTCGTCTGAAACAGACGCGTAGGCCTGATTGATGGTATAATGTATGTGATATTATATCTAAAGTTGTTATACTGGTCATAACACACCCTGATGGCCATTCGGTTCCACCATGGAGCCGCAGCTGCATTTATGAGGCATACAAACAAAAACAGGCGGAGAGCTACTGCCACCCGCAATGAGTCGTTGTCCAAGGGTGTTCCCAAATAAGGAACAGGCAAAGCCTATAACGACGTTCGCGCTTTGACTATTGATGCCGACTTCAGCCTGGCCAAACCCACCCCAGTGGTTACACTCATAGGCCGTGCCAGAGCGTCCCTAGCCCCCTCGTCATCCCAAACTCATTGTATCTGCGGAGCCCCGTGCAGTGACGCCAGTCTCATTCGCCAGTGCATCATCCACATACGAAATGGTAACCTTTATGAGATTTAAAAATTTAAGAGATAAGGCCACCAACTCCATGTGCCGATCCGAGGAAATCGAGACCACCGTTACATATGGGCAAGGACGCTTGGACTCATTGCTCATCCGCAAGGGACACGTTCAATACAGTCTCCTTTGTATCTCTCAAGTGTGACGTCAAAAGAAGAAGTTTTACCCGAACACAACCATTGGAGTGGTTTCCAAAAATTGGTTATTTTTGGAACTGCGAAACACATTCGTAACAGAGTCAAGATGAGATGGGTATTAATACTCTTCAAACGTTCCTGGGCGAGCAAAATAGACGCTTCCTGGTCTCTAGTGCACTAGAAATGGCCTCTTGGAAAATAGAAGAACCCAAGAGGTTAAAAATCGCCGTAGACAATATATAGACCTGGTGTAAAAAAGGTACAGGGTGGGAATGTATTTTTTCACCTCGCCCAACAGAACATCCCTCTCGCCAGTATTGAACGCGTTCTTGAGATCCTACTTCAAGACGACACAGTTAGGATTTCCGGGTTCCGTGACGAAAGTGCGTGTTGTGGATCGCGACCTCACACCCCCTCAGTGTGCCAAAACCCAGCTGAAAATGATCTGGTCGAATTCCGTCTAAGCTCACAGCTGACCTATTATGGAATGACCCTAGTGCTCGCACCACATCCTCCAAGTTTACCGGCAAGGCTTGAATGGACCGATCCGGCTCTCGAGGGAAAGTTAACGTGCGGGACGCGGGAGGATGCTTCGTACGCAAGAACACAAGCGTCTCAAGACCCGGAGGTGCTACCAAGTCATCTGACATTAACACGCGAACGGCCCCCCACACACCGGCCCCATATACTTTGGACTCGATAGTCTTAAGGACAGAATGCGACCTGGAGGAAGCCTGCCCGTCACTACTAAATTCAACCAAGACCAATGTTCAAGTTTGGTCTCAGTTTGCGGCGTGTGTAGAATGTGGGTTCGCCAGTCTTCCTCACATCAGTACATGGAGTTATTATAGTGGCCTTGTCTCTTAAAATTAAAAATTCTCATGAAGATGGGGTTACCATTCCGTCTGTGCATGGTGCACTGGCGAGGTGGACGGCTCGACACCTAATAGCGTCGCTGCCTCAGGCTCCGCTGATATAACGAGTTTGGGATGTCGTGGGGGCTAGAGACGCTCTGGCACTTGTGGGTGGGTGTGCCACTAGAGTGGATTTAGCCAGGCTGAAGTCGGTATCAAAAATCAAAGCGGGAGCGTGGTTATGGGCTTTGCTTGCTCCTCATTTGGGAATACTTCTGGACAACGGCTCATTGTGGGTGGCAGTAGCTCTCCGCCTGGGCTGCGATGTTTGTGTGCCTCATAAATGCATCTGCGGCTCCATGGTGGAAGCAAATGGCCATCAGGACTTAAGATGGTCGGTATAACAAATAACACATAATTTCACAATATTATGCTATAAGTATTATGTATTTAGTAGTATAATGTGTAGATATAATTTAGTTTTCTCTATGAAATCGTTGGAGTTGCAATTCTAACCTATCCTAGTTTTCAGGCAGTTTCGTTTCTTGATAGGGTCGCAGTTCTAACCTAACCTACTTTTTTGGCACAACACATTATTATAATAATAGTATTACGTATTCCAGATTATACCAATAATTCATTATACCCACTGAACCACCAATAATATATCTAAAGTTGTTATACCTAGCCACCGGTACGCAGCCTGGCCATTTCACGCGTTGAGTTCTCGTCGGTGTTCAGGAAAATTTCCGCGCCGCTATGCTCTCTTTGACATACTGAAGAGGGCTTTAATATCCGCCAACATCCTCTGCGTTCTGGAGCCTCCGGTCCTCTGTCGAACCGACAGCAAAAGGCCAGATGGCTTAACTTTAGTGCCATGGGAGAACGGGAAGTGTTTGCTGTCGGACGTTACGTGCGTCAGTATTTTCGCCGCCTTGCACCTCAGCTGAACACTCCGCGGCCATCCGCGGTGGATTTTGCGGTCAAAAAACGGGAGAATTATTTGGCTATTGTTTACATTCGGGAAGTGGGACGTCGAATTACAGGAAGGGGATCTCACGCCCGCGCGGGTTCGTACCCTGGTGCAAAGATTGTCTATCGCCATTCAACGTGGTAAAGCGGCCAGTTTGATGGCTACCTTTGCGCCAGGGATAACTCGAAAGGGCCTACTGGACTAAACTTAAGCTATTTATGTAACATTAATAAAAACAAATTAAAACTTCTTACTCTAAATTTCAAATAGGGCCGAACATCATCTTTATTTGATGCAAACAGAACCGTAGCGATCAAATTATAATTTTTGAATTTTGAAATAGATTTACTATTGAGGTTGACTGGTAGAGATCCCTTAAAGGGATAAGTCCGCCTTTGCACAAGTATCTCAAAGTTTGTCAATTGTGTTGTGTTTCTTTTCTTTTGTACAATAAAGAGTTTACAGACATACATACTATTTTCTTTTATCCTTTGGCAACATAAAAAGAACTTTAAGTTTTAAGGAATAATACTCATTATAATTTATAAATTAAGTTATAAATCTTAAGAAAATATGATGTTTCTATATACCAAACATCGAATTGCAATGATATTTTACTACGTATATATTTTTAATACACGATAAAGGTCAATGGTAATGACTAATTTCACCAAATCTATAATATTTCGTGAAGTTTTTTTGCTAATCCTATTTGAATTGTATGCTTTTGTATATGTTAAAATGGTTAAAATGCCAAACGTATGTTTTAGTTTTTAAGAACAAATAGCTAAATTCTTATAAATGAATTCTTATCAATACAACCAAACGACTAAAGGTGTATAAAACTTCAACTCAAGGAGGGCATAATTACTAAAGTGACAAAGGTATTTTCTTTTTTTTTGCACAAAATACTAAACGTCCAACATTTGTAAACTAGAAAAATGGAAAAAGACTGAACGACAGTAAATCTTAAAATGGCAAAAAGGTAACAGTACTAAAATGAAAATAATGAAAGTGATGCTGCATTAAGTGATTTGCTTCCCAAATTTAAGCGTTTTTTGAAAGACTAAAGCGCCAAAAAAACTTAAATTTTGCTCCAATCACTTTGAAACCTAGACAGTTTGATGCAGAAAAATTCGCTGATTCTGGTGATATGCATAACTCATTTTAGCCCAAAGTGTCGCTTTAGTACTTTTGCCTGCGAGCGACGATATATATTCGTTCATAATATACAGTTTTCTAGAGAGCCAGACAGACATGGCGAAACTATAAGGGTTCCGATTTTGCCATTTTGGCTACGAAACCCTAAAATTATGGCTGTCCATCGGTGGATAATTTTGTCAGTGTCTAGTAGGTTTTGCCGTTCTCTAATATAGAAAATGAAAAAAATCTAGAAAATGAAATATGAGAGTAAGGTAATGGTGACTGAGCAATTCTAAAAGTGATAATGTTGTAAAAAGGTTTACCTTAGGTTAATTATCACAGCCGATGTCACGTGAAACCAAAGTTAAACGTTTAAGTACCTAATTTTCACTTAAACACTTATCAAACCGAATTTGCATTGTCAAGACTTACGTTTAATCTTACTTAAGCACTTACTTAACTAAGCGGGGATTATGGATGTCGGAAAGGCGTCTCATGAATGAATTATCAATTAGCTCTGAGTGAGTTACCACCGTGGTTTACTCGAGTCACTGAACGTGCACTAAGAATAGAAGCCTCACAAAACGATGGGGTCAGTCGGGTGACGCCGGGGGAGGATTAGGATCTTCGCATTTAAAATCTGTGTCTTTGAAGGATGTGTTATTCATATCGCTATCGTTGTTGTGATCGTTTTTTTGCCGGTTTTGAGTTTAACGACCTAATGGTATTTTTTTTACATTTTTAAAGAGTTAGGAACTAAAGTAGACTACCGGATAGCCTAGTGGTTGTGAATTTACTATACTTGTCTACTAGGGTATCGGAGCACATACGTAGTATGAGGAAACAGGACGACAGGGGCTCTGCTGTGGCCGAGCATTCAATGAACTCGGATTTGACGCATTACATCAGGTTTGATAAGGTGTCTGTACTTGCGAGAGAAAAGTTTTTCATTCCGCGGAAAGTGCGTGAACCCATTGAGATTAGTCGTCATCCGAATTTTAACCGGGATTGCGGTTGGTCGGTACCCCCGAGTTGGAAAACAGTATTAAATACTCGTGCTGCGTCATCGGTTGGTGTGAACGTGCCTTTACGGAGCGATGTTGTTAGTGTTGTGTGCTACCCAACATTAGACATTGACAATAAAAATTACGATAAAAATGCGGGTAGTTGTGCGCCGGTGTTAGTTTCGTCGGGCAGTCGCGCGAGCAGAGCGGGGGCTCGTAGTGTGCGTGTTGCGGCAGCCGCCGAGTCGCGTGCTCCTGAGAAGAAGGGCTACGAAATAACCCGAAACATGTCGAGCTAAACTCGGTTTAAGACGTGAGTTATCCGTGACAATATCATTTAATATGAGTGAGTCTCACGGTAGTTTCATGTTCAAAACGTTCAGTTCTTCATCGTCAACAGTATAAATTTAGTAAAATATCGAAATTTAAATAAAAATACAGGATCGTTTGCTGGTATTGTATGATGGATGTCTAATAGAGCTGAGACGTGATCCCATACAAGGGGCTGGATAATAATACTCCGGGCCACTCAAAGGGCAATGGAAATGAACGATCTCTGTAAGATAGAATCAGGGATGAGGAGGTCCATAGAAGAACTAAAGTTAGTGATGTAGCTCATTAAACGCGGAGCACGTTGCTCCTAGAAGTATTGGTCGTTGGGGTGGCAAGGTCCTGGAGTGATATGTACCGCAATGAAAATTGTTAGTAAGCATTCTGCAACGTGGTTAACGTAAAACCGATAACGAAACCGAAACCGACATAGAAATCCTTGAGGAAGGCCTGTGTCCAGTCGCAGACGCCTTCTAGTTAAGGCATCATAACCGCCGAAAAGATGCCTCAATGAAAGATCCAATTCTTTGCTCTAATTCGCGAGGCTGCGACATATGAATTGTCAATCCAAAACTACCCCTAGTTAAACAAATAAATAGACAGAATCGTTATAAATTAGACCTAAACATGTTCATTGAAAAAAAAAACCGGTTAGCAATTACCGACTCTCAATGGACACTTTCGATGCGTGGGCGCGTCTCTATACCGTAGCGTAGCGCGTGACGTCACGGGAGCGCCGGCCGCGGGGTCGACGCCCCCCATGTGCGTTCGCACGCAACCAATGCACTCTGCGAAAAGAGATTTTCCATTTTCCCGTAACTTGTAGGTTCTAAATGTGAACGCAATGAGCGCCAGGACGGGATTTTTCAAAATTAACTTTTATACCTTGCTTCTCTGTTAGGTGCCACAAAACAGCGGCGAGTCGAGTAGCGTGTGGAAGCCAAAGAGTAAACAAAAATGTTCCAGTCCATATTAATTGACCTCCGCAAAGTAACTGAAACAATAGTTTTTTTTTTAAAACACGGTACATCTATATGAAGGGTCCATGGAAAGAACATGTCTAAGCACCTTTTTTTTAAATTGAGATTTTAATATCAAAATGTAGAGCTCGCAAAGTACCATGACTTACCAGTGAATTCAATAATCTGAAAACAGTATAAAATATATTTATTTAACCTTTAAAGAAATGGTAACCATAGTAATTGTTCGGGATGACTAACTTTGAAACCACTATAAGTCAAAAAGTTGCTTATGTTTTTTTATTTATTTATTAATATTAGCACATACATAACAATATATTTACAGTACGCCAAACTGTAAAACAGTTTGTTGGCGTCGCGCTCTGATGCTAAAATTCTTGTGCAAAGTGATGCTTACTAACTACATAACTAAACATAAACATAGGTACCATGTGACTAGACATGTTCTTTCCGTGGACCCTTCGTATAATATATAATGTATTATTAGAAAATTCTGGAAATCTGTGCATAGTTGCAAAATTTCTGCATGGGTGTATTTTTTACTAATGTGGAAAATAAATTAGACCAGTAATTTTCTTCTTCTCAACTAGTATCTATATATATCGAATATCGACACAGAACTAAGTACATAATAACAAAAGGAATTTAAATAGATATGGCGAAACTATAAGGGTTCCGTTTTTGCCATTTTGGCTCCGGAACCCTAAAAAGGCATTCAAAGCCTATAACGGGTGTGGCCTGTAATATGAGCAAATAATTAAAATATAGATCATACTCGTTAAACTGAACAACATTAGTTCAGCGACTTTTAAAAATAATTAGTTTTCTAATTTTTATTACACTTTAGTTTATTCGAAAAAGCGATGTAAAGAAAAATGCTTGATATTTGTAGCGTGACAGGCAGTGACAGGCGACGTCAGTTGTGTTCTAGGATGGCGTACATTGATAGCAGTATTTAATTTGTATGAAAAAAAGGAAAATTCAAAGACTCCATTATTTTTAAAAGTCGCTGACTGAACTAATGTTGTTCAGTTTGACAAGGATGATCTACGTTTTAATTTTTTGCTCGTATTACAGGCCACACCCGGTATAAGTACTCGTCGCCAGCATTAATTTTGGTGATCATATTTGCAAAAGCGAGTGTGCCTAGGACACCTAAACTTTGAACAATTGGAAAGGGGTACATGCGGATTTCGAATATAATGTGGGTAAGTACTAGGTATAGCTTACTCAAGCAAAAAGTAGTAAAAAGATGAAAATAAATAATGAATGTAATTTTCCGTGTAACATATAGTAAAGTTGTTCAGTTGAGCGATATTTCCATTAGCTTATTAACTTTTTGCGTCATTACAATAATGGCTCAGTTTGTTTTTTTAGGCTTCGAGTTATTTCACACTTTCACTATCCCGTCTCCTATAGAAAATCTACCCCAGGGGTAGTAGTTATAAGGGCGATTTTTCGAACGTTTCAACCGTCTCATTTTTTGGACACGTTTCTGTAAAAATGGCCGAATACTCTGATACAGTTTTTTAGTGCTCTGGTAGAAATACAGGAACTCTAACAAATAACCGAAATATACGTCAAAATCTACAGCCAGTGCGTAAAGATGTGACCATAAGAAAAAGTCGTTTGAAACGCTCGAATAATCGCCCATCACGTGGGTTTTGACCATTCTACGGTAACGCTGATCATATGGTTATAATAATACTAGCTTTTGCCCGCGGCTTCGCTCGCGCAGAATTGGTATGTGGCTTAAACCTTTTTTGATCCCATAGGAACCATAAATTATCTCGGGATAAAAAGTAGCATACATGTTTATCCGGGTATTATGTTACCTATATGCCAAATTTTATGCAAATCCGTTCAGTAGTTTTTGCGTGAAAGAGTAACAAACATCCAAACATCCATCCATACAAACTTTCGCGTTTATAATATCAGTGAGATTACGAATATTAAGATGTTTTAGACGAGACGACGTCATCGACGGAAAAATATGGCAGTTTAAGTTTAATTAAGTGAATATGGCTAGAAACACGAAAACAATCAACCATGAAGATTTGTAAAAGTTATTGCTAATTCTATCAACACCCTTCGACAGAAACATTGTTTACTACTTTATATGTACTATCAGCCAAATATGTGTTCTACCATCCTAAAGTTGATAATCGTTTGCATGTCATAAAACAATAATGCCAGTAGACGTGTCTGTCAACTTGAAAGTTCGACTTTAGCGACATATTCATTTGCTAGGAACGTGTTTAAAAATTGATATACCACTTATTTGGCTGATGGTACCTAGGTAGACAAAGAAGTTGCAAAACAAACAAGACAATCTCCTCGCCTCCTTCCCCCTTCCCTTGTGATAAAGTTATGACAGTTAACTATATTAAAATTCTATGACCTGGAGCGAGTTCAATGACCTGGGATAGCTAGGATCAAGTGTCTCGTTCTCATTTAATGAAAATGTTCCAACTCGAATATCCTAAAACCATTCTAGTGTTAGTCGCGGGGCGTTGAACCTTGAACTTGGTATTGTGGACCGCTCCCAAAAATCCGAGTTGCTTCAACGATTTTCGACAGATTGATTAGCGCTTACCTAGACTGTCAGCGACGAACACTCAATGGTTTCAAATTTTCATGCTGTATCCTATCCTTATACCTATGTGTGTGTATATCTAACGCAAATACTTTTATTGCTGATAGCAAAAGATGAGCTAAAACTCCCAACAAAAATCGGCGAAAAATCCACTGGCTCTTGCGTAATAAGTGGGAGCAGCTCCTCGTAGGTATCTCGAGTCAACCGCTCAGCGATACGGTGCAGTGTTGATACCACTTGCATTCATATAGAAATACTCGTATATCTCGAAGAGGGAACGAACTCCACGAACTCAGCGTTGCGCGTTTTGGAATCCCTTCGTAATGAGTATTGGGATAAATTCGTATAAGACTTTTCTCATCGATTACTCGTAAGTTAAGAAAAGAGAGACGATGAAAATCTAGGTACAACGAGTATTAAGTGCTGATCCGTGTTTAAATGACGTAACTCAGCAATCCACCCTTTGTTTTCGGCGTAATATCGCAAAGAATCACAATTAGAAAATCAAGACGATGAGCAGCGTCATTTGATTGCAATGACGCCGACCAGTAATACCGTAAAGCTCGTCCCAAAAACAATTGTCAAATTGATTTGAATGAAAGTATGGAAAACAGTAGCGCGCAATGTCCGCTAGAGCGAGACAACGGGTTGTCTGTGAGCCCCGCGCAGCTGTGCTAAGGACGGTCGTTGCCCCGCGGCGGCCGCGAGTGAACTTCTAATGTCGTGAGTATGGTATAATAATATACTGCGCCAGGTATATACAAACTTCGGAGACAACTAACTCATAAAATTCCGCAGAAAAACGTCAAATTCGATATGGCAGTTCGTCTCAAGAGGCGTGCTGCTTTTGTTTACGTTGGTTGTAACGGGGGGCATTTCTTTATTCCGTTCGTTAGTAGCGTGTTTTTTGTTGTCTTGGTGTGTTGTGTACGTCTGATGCCGTTTTAACCCTTAAATTCAGTGCCAAATATCTTCTATTTTCTTCAAAGTGCTGTGAAAATATTTGTGAACGCCGATCCGTTAAAGCAGTATTCTCTTAAAATCTGCCGCCGGGTCAGCTGCAACCCGCAACCATATTGTGTTTTGCACATTCCTGGGACTTGGCAGGTAAATACCTTTGTATGTGTCATCTTTACTACATAATGATCCGTCATAACATTATGTTAAATCTACTCTGAATTAAATAAGGCATCAGTTTACTCGTAATTGTTACCCAGTCAATCGTAATCTATTTAAAATCAAAGCTCGAATCCATATTCTAACATTGGGAGCTAATGTTCCGAGTATTATTCTGCCTTAAGGTTTCAGCAGTATTGCTAATTGACGTCGACTGGCATATGTAATGTACATTACATACATATATATTTGGATTTGGTTGTGCTCTGCACTGTAAACAGTTTATGTAGTTACTAGGTTAAATACAGATGCAGCTTAGCATATATGCAAGTACGGGATATAGGGAGTTAATTGTTATCGATGAACTATATAAGCAGCTAGTTGACGTGCTGCCTATATTGGTACACTTACGAGTATTTTTGCTTTTAATTAATATATATACCGCTGTAAACAATTAAATATCTGTGTAGTCCAATAAAATACAACCATTTGAAATTATCTCAAGCTTCCTTAAATGAAAAGAGATTGAGGTACTTAAGTAATTCATGTCGCAATGAGTACTTAATTTATTACGGTCGGTGCAAAAGTTAAAATATTTTTGCAGCTTAGATAGATAAACTCTAATAAGTAAAATAATGATCTTTGCGACTATTTTTAGAATGTAAATGAACAGTATGAGTTAGAATTTATCAATGTATTCGTATGTTGCTAGTAAAGTATATTTAAATTAAAGGAATACATTGTAACGTGTGAGTCGTACACGTCGGTACCTACTCATATCACTGTAACCGCGGGTCGATGACCTGACATTGAATTCTTCCAATTAGAATACGTCAGTGGTGATATCACTCCAGAATGACATTATTAATGCGTACCTACCAAGGGTAGGAAGTAGATAACTGCTTGCTTGTTTACAAGAGACTTTAAACAATTAATTTTAATTACATTCAATTAGGTAGGTACCACGTATAGGTAGAGTCATTCACGATGACGCGCGCCGTGGTTCTTATTACAATGTCATTAATGTAAAATTTTGACAAAATCACGTGTCTTCGTGGATGGCACTAGATATCCATACTAATACTATAAATGCGAAAGTGTGTGTGTTTGTGTGTATGTTTGTCCGTCTTTCACGCCGTAACCGAGCGACGGATCGACGTGATTTTTGGCATAGAGATAGTTTATGGGCCCGAGAGTGACATTGGCTACTTTTTATCCCGGAAAATGCACAGTTACAGGGAACAGCGCGCGATAACCGAATACCACGCGCGCGGAGCCGCGGGCAAAAGCTAGTAATATTATAAACTGGTCAAGTGCGTATCGAGCCACACGTGGGAGTGGGATAGAGTTAATGTGCAGAAAATATTTTATACCAAGTTTTGATCGACTCTTGCTCGTTATTTTTATTCAAGCTGCAGAATCGGATCGGATCGCATATGGCAAAACACAAACGTTCCATTTTAGCTGTTGTGTTTTTTTATAATAGCATTCGGTTTCAGTTTTTGGGATTTCAATAACATTTTTTCTATAGAATACAGCCTTACCCAAAAGTATTGGCACCCTAAAAAATATAAATTCACAAAATATGTGCATCCAAATTATTAGTAAATATGTATATTTTATGTAGTTTTATAAACGATAAAAATGGCATGATGGTTCGCAACAAAACAAAACCTGTAATACAAAATGTAAAACCTTTTTTTATCGGTTCTGGTTCATTTACGCTAGAATAAAATAATTGTTTGTGCTTCGTGCAAGACGAAAATTAAAATTAAAATCCTTTTAATATGCCCAAAAAAATGAGAAGTTACGCGCGCAAGTATCATAGGTGGTCAATACTTTTGGCCAAGGCTTTATTTGCAGAACAACGTAAGTCCTCTTTTTTTAGGCATATTAAAAGGATAATTATACATTATTTATTTTACTTGCACGAAGCAAAAACAATTATTTTTTACTGGCGTAGTGTTCAACTGGATGGCAAACGAGCAAATGGGTCTCCTGATGGTAAGAGATCACCACCGCCCATAAACATCTGCAACACCAGGGGTATTTTTTAGGGTGCTAATACTTTTGGCCTAATAGTCTCAAAGTAGTGTCGATATAAAACTATCGTTTTATTTATAGTTAGAGCTAGAGCTATAGTTAGAATTACTTCAGCGTCAGCGTTCGGCGTTCGTTAAGTTGATTTCGCGAAATATGAACCGAAGCAGCATGTCAAACGTTATTAGCTCTATAAAAACCAAAAGACGATCGCAGCTAAAACGCCACAGTGAAACGTTGCATTTTCCTGTGCCCGGTATAATTACTTAGGTCGGTGGCATACGGGACCGGACTCGCGCATGTACTATACCGGAGTGTTTAAGTAATTATTAATTAAACAAACGAGCGTCGCGGTTGTTTTCTCGTCGCCGCGGTAAACAATGGGCGATCGGCCGGCTATCTGCAGCACATGGCACGTATCCGACGGCGAGACAGCGACCGGAGTCATTGTCGCCGTGTACATACCGGCTGTGCGAGCCGCTCGTATTTACCTACCTTATCAATAACATGACCAAGCCGGTCCTATACTGGTAGCTTTCATTTTAATGCTATTAAAATATAAGATCTCGCAGTCGCTTTCAGATCTGGACAAGGCACTTGAAAAGCTAAGTAACACTATCACGCTCCCTGCAATGTTATTGTGTTTACGCATCTTTGAGCACGTAAACAACTGTAGTATATATTTCACGTGATACTTGAAATAGGCTTTTACCTAACTGTTTATTTAGATAGTTTCATTTCGTAAACAAACAAAACTCATGCAAAATAGTTGACCCATACAGTTTCTGATGCCCCTTGCGAAACCTGTCACTGTCAGTTAGAATTTAACAAAGTAAATTTTGTAGTAACTGGAGCGGAGTCGGCCTAAATTTGATGGACTGTTTAAAAACAGTGCTAGGTCGGTTGCTATGTGAGATTATTTTAGTCTGCCTCCAAGTGTGGGTGGAATTCAGGCGTCAAAGGCAACTTATTTTCTGGGCGAGCTTATTCCCTGTTCGATTCGCGATATTCCTACATTAACACGAATTAACAGAAATAAAAACTATCAGTGATTCAGATTCACATTAATGAATAATGTGAATAACGGAGGGTCGCATCATTGAAAAAGTTGTAATACACTGCTTTAATAAAGATTTTGAAGTTAAGATAACACAGTTAAAAAAAAGGATAGCTGAACTAGTTTGGCTACTTGACGTTTAGACAAAATGTACTAATTAGAAACCAAAATTATGCTAATATAGCAAAACTGATTTTGTAAGACATCACCTAACTTTTAGCTACTAGTAGGCTTGAATTTTATAGTCACTCAAGTTATGTTACAAGCAACTTTTTTTTGTTACTGTCAGCAATTTTTTTTTTCAGTGATACCAAATCACCCGATGTGCGAAATGACTGCGCCAAAATATGTTAACTCGGAAATGAGAGAGCTCACTCAATTGGTATCATGTAGGTATGACGGATAAAGTATAATATAGTGTTGGGAATTACCGTAAGACAAAGAGAGATGGCACTGCTTTTTTAGAACAGCACCGTAGCGTATAATGTTACTACTACACTTTTTCGCCGCGATGGCATATCCTAACTTCTAAATCTTTGGCTTTAAGGGGTATAGCTTGCGATCGCTTCTCGTTATATCTGGCAGTGTGACAAGGAAGACTTCGCCGGGTTCAAGTTCGGGCGGACGACAATGAACTTGCTCGGCCATGACTCATGCATGCCACCGCCATCACTGTTACGAAACCATAAACAACACCGTATCTGTGCGACTGCACTTCGCTCAATTAGCAATATTTAAGCGGACGTTTGATGACTGCTATTAATTTTGGTCCATTGTGCAGTTTAACGGTTTTTTGCACAGCGAAGACAGGCGGAGTTGGCATTAGTATGATTAATGATCAATAGAATATTTTTGAGCCCAATGAGGTAAACAGATACACCAGTTTTCTCGAGAACGTCAAATATATTTTAGTTAATGTGAAAATTAGTTCACATTCTCTGCAAGTGCATTGCAGATATTCAAACTTGAGGTAATTTTTGTGTATAGGTATATTACGGAGCGGCCAGGGTGATCAAAAATATCGGCACATGCACTCAATTATTAAGGTATTAAAGTTCATATCGATGTTTTTGATCACCTTGGCTGCGCCGACATATCTGATGGCAACTGTACTTACTACGTTCTTATTCTTATCTAAGTATAGAGTTTTACAATCAAATTTCAATAACATTCGTAAACGATAAGTGTTATTTTGTTTGACCTATGCAACGTCATATACTCCGAATAGAAAGGAGTTTCAAGTTCAAAGTAAGTAGCATTCCTCAAATCTCCATACAAAAAGTGAGCGTGTTAGATGCTTGCAGGATAAGTAGATTTATTCTCACTTTTATCATTAGTACTCGTACCTACGTGCAAAGCGCAGTTAAAATCAAAATAAAGTATATACAAACAAAAAGTAAACCGCAACAGACATTTTCCCGTGCCACCTATTTGAACACCTCTCAAATTACAATCATTTAAAATTAACCACAATAAAGCGGCTACAAATGAAAATATTAATTTGATCACACTATCACTGTCAAATACCGTACTGGATTTATTGAAAATTGATATTATTTCTCCATTCGCGATTTCACAGCACAAACTTCTCATAAAATCAAATACTGGTGAACATTAATTAAATGCGGGAGGCTGTGGTTGCAGTGAAATCGCTATAACAATTTAAACGTAGGTAGCTACAGCCTGTACTATGAAATGAATATGAATAGAACGTAAACTATTTTTCATACTTCTACGCGGACGGAGTCGCGGGCAACAGCTAGATTGTATGTTAAACTATGTATATCTTGAGATCTCGCAAAAGCTCGAACAACTTCTATAAAGTTTGTTATATTGAAGCAGCAACATCGATTGTCGATTGCGTAAAATCAGACAGTTGATGCGTTTATTAGGGAGAATAAATTATCAGAAAAAAAATACCGAACTACTTCGGTATTTTTGTTATACCGAACACCGAACACAGTGCTAAAATACCGAACGGTTCGGTAAAATACCGTACACCTTGCAACACTGCTTAAAACTGACGTCTCTATTTCTACTGTCTTCTGTTAATTTTCTGTCTTATGTTTCACTAAACTACATAAATTACCCTGCCACTCCATGTTTACAATGATTTGCCCCAGTTTCATAATGAACTGCCATAAACTTGGGCCCGAAGCGATTAGTTAGATAATTATCTCAGCATTCAAGCTATGGTAGTCATTTTACGATGATTCCTGTGCCCTTTGACATTTGTAATGATAGCTGTTAGTAATGTCAAAACGGACCATTCATTACCTAAATTCCATTATTGCATAAAATTTTATAATGCGAAATTAGCAATTCCTAACATACAGTGATGATTATTTGACATCATAATGTCTATTTACACTTTTTTTATTATGTTTATAATTAGTGTTAGTGCAAATGATCTTTTTCTCACATCTGACCAAATCTTACGTATCAAGGGGGATAGGATAGGGAATGCTAAAAACCATACGTGCCTTGACGTGAGATTATTCGAGATCGAAAATGACCAAAATTGATTTTTTAATGATGAATTTGTAAAATCAAATTTTATGAATTAAATTCGGGTTTAGTTCCGCGTACCTTGATTTTAGAGCAAGCTCAATATTTCGGCACAGTTGCATGCCGCCATGATCACGAGACGACTGGAGGATTGCGGGTATGTATAGGTAACTGTCAGTTCCAGTAGTAGCGGTCAACTTGTTAGGAAGAGGGTAGGTAGTTCAGTTACGTCCGATTTATTTTTCTGACTGACAATTATACCAGCATACCCGCAATTCTCCAGTCGTCTCGTGATCATGGCGCATGCAACTGTGCCGTAATATCGAGCTGCTCTAAAATCGAGGTACGCGGAACAAAACCCGAATTTAATTCATAAATTTAGCAATGACCGCGATAGTCTAAAATATTCACAATTCGACGGTTGACACCAGCATTCAATTGTTATGCTTTTTATGAGCTGTTAAAACTAAATTCCTGCTTCAATTTGTACGGAAATAGCAAGTTGTGCATGTAATCCATTGACTGTTTATTTGTTTCGAAGCAACTATAAATGCAATTCCACAGTTAACTGAAAGTAAGTGTGGTTTTCGGGGCTGTAATAAAGTATTATTTTGGAATTATCTTGGAATTATTGGTAGCGGCGTACAGTCGAGTTCATAAACTTATGAGCAAAAATTTGATCAAAAATATCTGAGCACGACTCTATTGACGACCGGATGGCTAAGTGGTTAGAGCACCTGACTACGAAGCTTGAGGTCCTGGGTTCGAATCCCGGCCGGGGCATATATTTGTGTGAATAACACGAATGTTTGTTCTCGGGTCTTGGATGTTTAATATGTATTTAAGTATGTATTTATCTATATAAGTATGTTTATCCGTTGCCTAGTATCCATAGTACAAGCTTTGCTTAGTTTGGGACTAGGTCAATTGGTGTCAAGTGTCCCATGATATTTATTTTATATTTATTTATTTATTTATTGTTAACGGCATAGAAGCGTATTCATATATTTTTGATCAAATTTTTGTTCACAAGTTTATGAACTTTACTGTAGCTGATTGTTTACTGACGACGGTGGTTCAATAAATTTAACCATATTAATGTCTTCGAATAACCTTGCATAAGAACGGTCTGGACTGTGCCCCGCATTGTTGCCATAATACCTCGGGGTATTGTAAACATAAGCTGGAAGAAAACAACGATTAGTATCCACAACCCAAGCTACAATAGCCTTTAAGTCGTGCGCGCTAGAATTTGGACGTTACGTTTGTTGCGGTTTATAAATATGTCCATGACACTGGATGCGGGGATATTGAATTGTACTGGGATTAAGTTTCGACTCTACTCTAGTCACTAAGGGATCCGCTGCGTAAATTTCCTTGTCACCGTTCCGCGATAACGACTGGACGGATTTAGATGGAGTTTGGTGCGTAGATAGCTGGATCTTGAGAATAACAGGTCTCTACCGTTAAGTACTGACATATGAAATCATACGCGAGTGAGCTTTTTACAACGGAAATGAGGATGACATCGTTTTTGGACACTAATGGGAATTTTTCAATTTGACTGCCAGACCTGAGGCCGAGAATAAAATACTCATACAAAAACTGTCATTTGATAGCGATCGCAAGCGTCAGAAACTTTAGGCAATACGGCCTCTGATAGTACACGCAAGTGAAACCGCGGGTAAAGGCTAGTTTATTTATATTATGTTCTTAACCCGTTACATGTATATCCTATGTACGCCAAAGTTAGCACTCTTCGCTAGTCATACCGTAATTTTTGTCCGAATCATCGTTTGTCATAATTTATTTCTCATTCAAACCTTACAGTTTTCTGTAATTTTTAAATGGTCGTCCTATAGAAAACTATAGGTTAGGTTAGGTTTGTTTTATAACAATTCTGAACAATTACTGGATTCAGAGAAAAAAGGGTTATGACAAACGGTCGTTCTGACAAACATTAAGTGCATTCGGATTTCCAATAAGTATGCGAGCCGGTACGGACCCCCTATGTAGACTATGAAAATCATCTCGCCATATTTTTTATTGTATTTTTAAAAGCACGGTTAAGTTTGTACTTAATAGTAGTGAAAACAAAAAAAGAGACTGGCAATGTGGTTGCGATCAAGCCAAACTCCCTTGAACTCAATTGCAAATTGCTGTACAACCTTTTCTCAATAAATGTCACAGTGGCTTAATCGGCAAGACAAATGACTCCAACGACAAAGTTCTACAGCTCATCGCAATGAGGGCTATCGCGAATGAATTCGCCGCTAGAGGCGCTAGTGTAGCGTGAGGTCTCCGAAATGTCAAATCTCATAGTTTTTGGGTGAGCTACGCGGATTTATTTATAATTAGAATAATTTTGTGAATATTTTGCATTACCTGAAATTAATTATGGCAATTATGCGTTACGGGGCAATGAATGTGTGTGTTTTGAGACAGTTTTGTCTTTCGGAAACTTTTGTCCTCCCTTTTTTTCCGAACAAAACGGAACTAAGCAACACCGTGATTGCTGGATATTTTTATGGTACGGTTTTAAGGTGTTTTAAATATGATTTTAATCTAAACTTTGTTTTCGCCCGTAATAACAGACTCTGAAAGCCACACTTAAAAACCTCACGCAACAGTGCGCCATCTAGTGAGACAAAAAACGATAGCCCTCATTGATAATGAATGATTCGGCTATAAATGCACAATAACAACCTTATCGTTCTATAGCGGCACTGCCGATCCGTGAGACAGATTTTGGTCAAATTTAATGAAACATTAAGAAATAAATTTACTTTTATACCCTTATATTAATTTATCATTTTACAATATTACTGGTTGCTAACTCCTCTTTACTTCACCAATGTCTGCTCTCGCAACAAAAGACGCGACCAAAAAATAATTACGCCCAAATCGAATTCCGCCGACGGCGGCCGAAGACGCCCGAAGAATCCCGAAGGGATGACAGCGAGCGCAGCGCTTTCCGTGGAACGCGGAAAACGTCGGCACATGTTGAAAATACGAGTGGGCATTGACCCCTACCGCGTGGGCCTAATCTACAGCTGTTGCTGAATCTAGCGCGGCGCATCGCGATGCCGTTTATTTATGTGATCCTAGTACACACGATGTATTCGTACTTACAGATACTTAAGGGTAAGATAAACTCCTTGTAAACATGCTGTTTTATTACCTGACTAATAAACGAACTACAAAAATAAAATAAAATAAACCGGCACTTCCGTATTAACACGTGTCAAAAAATATTCAATATGAATGAAATAAAAGAACTACTTTGCTCACCCGCGTAAAACCTTTTATTTTAAGTTTTTATTTTAAATTCGTAATATTTGTTTTTTTTGTTTTGCATACAGATCCCTGAATCGAAAAATGATCATAGCAAATCTACGTTTTAGAAAATCCTATCCAATGATATCCCACACTATGACTTTAGATGAGAAAAAATCATCCCCACTATAAGTGAAGGTGAGGGGCCTCCTAGCAATATTTTTGATTGCAAACCGGACAACAGACATAATTATTAGTAGATACTTGTGTCTTTCTCATTAACCTGTCCTCTCCCAGAGGCACAAATTTGTGCCCAAATTCCTTTGATCCTGTTATCCTGGGAGATGACAGATTAATACTCGAGATATGCCCGACCTACCTTAAATACCTTGTATACCGTGGAGACTCCACAATAGAGAACAGTCACTAGCACCAATATCTGACACAACAAGCGTGCATAAATATCTGATACGACTCTATTTCTAGGGCCGGAAGGACGTGTCAGATATTTTTGCACCCTCCGCTGTGGCAGATATTAAAGCGGCAATTACACTGAGTGGCGTCGCCTCATCATTGTGGCTGTCTTTAGCGTATAATGTATCTCGTTATCTAACAATGTAAAGGGTATATGATCTTTCGTGCGTTTCACGCAAGTGAAATATGAACACACGAGTCAGCGCGGTCGTTTATGTTGTCAACAATATCAGCAAATATTATGTATTTATTTATTAGAGCTGTGTCCTACAATTATTGCTTAATGATATGATATCAACTGCCTTATGGGTGTGGCCTGTAATACGAGCAAAAAATTAAAACATAGATCGTCCTCGTCAATCTGAACAACATTAATTCAGCGACTTTTAAAAATAATGGAGTCTTTGAATTTTCCTTTTTTCATACAAATTAAATACTGCTATCAATGTACGCCATCCTCCGATACGCCATCCTAGAACACACTGACGTCACCTGTCACGCTACAAACATCAAGCATTTTGCTTTAGGTACATTGCTTCTTGGAATAAACTTAAAAGTGTAATAAAATTGAAAAAAATCGAATTATTTTTAAAAGTCTTTGAACTAATGTTGTTTAGTTTGACGAGTATGATCTATGTTTTAATTATTTGCTCATATTAAATGCGGTATACTTCTATTACAGGGTATTGCCGTTTGTGTGTTCTAAAGAAACCATTGTTGGAGTCTGACAATTTATTGTGCAGCCCAGAGTTATTCCGTAAACCCAACGGGCTATGGAGCGGCCCCTTGCCGTCGACGTCCTATCAGATATGAGCATACCACTTAGAAATCGCATTAAAAGGCCTGCTCAAAGAGGTTTGCCGATGCCTTTTTTCTGTCTGTCTTTTGATTTGACTTGAAGTCTAAGACACATACCGCATTACCATAAAAATTTAGATGGCCGTTGAATACGTGTTTAAGGCATGTCAGTCTATAGAAGAAATATATTTTAGGCATTGAAATAGTCATTTTCCGGAAAAAAGTAAGCTTGATTTAGTGTTAAACACAGTTTAGTGGAATAAAAATAATATATTTGTGACTGTCAAAGCTTAAACCAAGTTAAGTCAGTAAAAATAATGTAAACTGCTGATTTTGATTTTGTGTTCAGCGTTCCTTGGTCTGTTCTTCTTGAAAAGAATAATCAGATTTAAACATGGATCATCAAAAATAAAATTCTAACGAAATATGCGTAAGCACATGCCAAATGCTCACTTAGTCACTGTGTTAAATTTGAGTAGGTGCAACACATGCTTTTGCCACCAGGACAGCTCTGCTAGCATGTCGTTTCCCGTTTGTTGCAGAGTGTGTCTTTTTCTTGCCGGTCCAATCAGAAAGGGAGCCCTGCTACTTTGACAGAGTCGGTTACGTCTCTTCTGGTCGACGTTCCGGTAGACATACCTTTGCGCTTATTGTGTTTTAGACTAAGTAGGAATCATATTTCTAACTAGTGTTGGAAAAAATCGAGTAGTCTCTAATCATAATATTCGACATATAAAAACAAACTTTGTTCCTCGACGTGTTACGAGCTCCGTGTGTTTCATAACTCGCGTGCGACATTAATGCTCGAGTTTTCTCGAACGCTCGAGTCCGCTTATCATGAAGCGAGTTATACTAGAGTCTTTAAACGTACTGTGCAATAATGGTGTGATCAGATAAGTTTGGTAAGACATAAAAATTTGTTCAAAAATTTAACTAATACTTCCATATCCTTAGTATCGTGAAGCCATATGTGATCATATTATATACGATAGCAATTAATTTTAAGGTGCTCTACATGCTCAGACTCGAAGACTCGGACTCGACTCGACTGTGCTTCCGAGGATGAATCACGCCGAGTTTTGCAGAATTGAGTCGAGCATAAAAACAGGGACTCGAGTCCTCGAGTTTACCCAACACTATTTCAACGCGTAGATGTTCCCTCCATACGTTTTCCTTTCGGTGAGTCACGGGCTCTCTTTAGCACATGAAACGTTTCTTATCAGTGTTGCATTAGTTTTTTTGACTATTTGATTTTAAAATTTATTTTCTTCTCTCCTGTTCTGAAAGTTTATTTTTCATGGGTAGATAGCAGGGTGGAAAATTGCGTTTTCATCTCTAGGGTGGAAAGTATTTTTTTTATTTTTAGATTAGCCACGGAGTCGTAGATAATTAAGTTACGTCACTGACACTTTTTTTTTTCACCTTTCGGCATAGCCATCTAGGTGCACGTCGTGACCAAGGAGCTTATATACAACACTGGAGGTTGAACGCAGAACATCCGTTTGAAACAAGAAATTTGATTTTTATTACGACACGAACATTCCATCTCTTTCCTTAGTTAGGTTAAGATAGAGATGGAAGTCATTCATGAAATGTGAAAGAAAGAGATGAAATATATAAATGAGTAATAAAGGTCAAACTTCTTTGTTCGGCGTCCAACCTCCAGTTTTGTATATATATAAGCTCCTTGGTCGTAACCAACTCAATTTTTTTTTATAGTCGGCCGTGGCAAGTGGCCACGTCGAAAAAGTACCGTTAGAGGTTGGATATAAGTAAATTCAATTTATTATTATTCTCATTTTTTTGTAGTATTTTACATTCCTCACAGTCAAAATGAAAAGTAGAGTGTCTAACTCGGGTGAAATTACCCATTTCCCCTCGAACTATTGGCGCTCTCACTTTGTTCCGAGCACTAGAAATATCTCGGGTGAAATGGGTCACCTTCCACCCTTGGTTATCAATCTACAATTAAATGTATCTCTTGTCGGAAAAAGTAAGATGAGAAATTACAAGTTATCAACACAAGATTCGTATAAATAACCGGTTAGCAGTTTCACTCTGTCCCTTAATTTTCTCCCTTATCAGGGGTGCACATATTAATATTATGACGTACTTAAATCATATAAGTCCCAAATATATACCTACACATAGGTCAATATTGAGCCCGTCCCCGTCAAGTCATTGGCTTTCCCATTTGATGCTGCTTTCGATGGTGCTGTGCTTTGCCATTCTCATCGCTACGGTTTTTTAGTCGTCTGCCAGATGTCATCCGAAAACGGGCTGATGTGCTGCCTTCTTGCTTAACGCTGTAATAATTATATATTGATGATATTATTGTATAAGTCTAAGTCACATTTAAACTGTTGGCATTGACATATACGTCGTTTTTTTAGCAGTAGAAAGAAGGTAAGCGATCTTGACGTGTATTTTTATTGAAAAACACTTTTGAAAAATAAGTCACAGCAAATAGTAACAATTAGCAAGGACATATTGTCTTGATCATTAACATGCTTTTGGTATCATAAGTGATAGTTACTGTTTTTTAAAAACTTTTTTTAATAAAAAGACTCGTCAAGATTGCTTACCCTTTTTCAAATCCTAAAAAAACGAAGTATAGCACTTGAAAACGTAATAGATCAATGATAGTCAATATAATTTATTCATAGAATCGACGCAGTATTTTATTTAGCTCCAGGGCTGACATTGGTACTGAAGCATTATCATTGCATTTATTCACTGGGTCTATGAATAGTTGAGTGTACGTGTAATCATATCATCATATCGTCCGTAGGACCTCCACAGTTGGATACAAGCCTCCCCCAAAGTGACACTGAATGGTAATTAATTTGAAGACGCAAATCAATATAAAACACACGTATTAAATAGGTGAAAAAAAATCGATGCTATATTTTCTTGACACTGAAGACTCATACAGTTCACCTTTAATTATTAAGCTTGACTTTGTTTACATCTTAATTTCGATTTAAAATTATAAGCAAAACAATTAACACATGAAAATCTAATGATAGCAATTTATTTGCGGTTTATGATTAAAACTTGTTCGTTTAAATTAGTGCCGCAGCATAAATTGTTGCTGCACTTAATTTAAATTTTAACGCCACATTGTTTTATTAAGTATAATATCCTTAAAAATAGCATTTCAATTTATAATTCGTAAAGTGATTCGCATATACTGTATTAAATTATTATTATATGTATAAGTGTAGGAAGGTCTCGGGCGGGTCTTCATAGTAGGACCTTTAAAACAAAGTTCGGCTTTGCCAGCCATATTAGGGCACATAATAAATTATATTGAACACTAGCGACCTGCCCCGGCTTCACCAGGGTGCAAATTTGAAAAAAAAAATGTGAAAAAATAAATAAAAGACACTTCACATTGTTCATCTCCGTTTCCCCAAAACTACACCCGCTCGAAGCCGAGGCGCATTGATAGTTAACAACTGATCGTTAAATTTACATTAGGTATACATTATTACCCGTTTCGCAGTTAACGGATCTAAGTGTACATATACATATGTAGGTATACGCATACAAACAGACGGCAGGAAGTGAATTTATTTTATTCTAATTTAAAGATAAATGAAGGCTCAGGCGTAGAGCAGTGATCGAAAGATCGTTGGCCAAAATTCTTTGTCGTATTTATTACGAGTACTATCGTCAAACAGGGAAGCACGCACTATAGGTTAACGAACTCTTGGCCGGAGTCAATGTCAGCGGCGGCTCTGGTCCAGAATTCGGCAAGACGAGGGTGCGTACTTACTGGCACGGGGTAGCAGGGTGCAACTAGCAGGGTAACGACCGGGCCGGGGTCAACGGCCTCCGCCACGCGGCCGTGCGACGGACCCATCCGATTGATTGGAGCGGGATGGCGCTACCTCTCGACACCCTCACGAATCAACTACCCCCAGCTTCAACGGGACAAACGCGGCTTTGTCCCGCAAAAGATAAGGTTATATTCCGCATGCGCTTCCGAGTCAAGTTGTTGGCTACCGGCTCTGAGGTCGTTTAAGCACACATGCGACAGTAGGGAAGTAAGTTTTGCTCAAAATATTGATTTTTCCTCGGGCTCTGCGGATGGTGTGCGTGTGTGCGTGCGGAGCCCGTGTGTGCGTGTAGGTAACTTCATCTATTTCTGGTGAAACACGTGGTTGTTGGGTGCTTGTATTGTATGGGCCAATTGCTTGTTGACAAGCGGTTTTATTTTTAAGTTGATCTGATTGTGTCGTTCAATGAACGGTTGTGAATTAATGAATTAAATCGGTATACCTAGTTATATCAGACATTATAAAATTATGAATCTTCTATTGGAAATAACTATACCTAATTACATACTTTGTTAGAGAAACTTTTCTATTTATCAACAGTAACTAGAGTTGTTAAAAACTAAGTAATAATATTTACTAAAAAATAATAAAATATATTTTATTATACTTTTATTTATCAATCACTCTAATCAAGTATTAGACTTTGTTTAACCATCATAAGGAAATGATTTCCTCAAAAGAAAATTAACTTCTTTAGTACCCTTAAGATGGGAAGACGCCCTCGCAAGACGTCTTATAGGTACTTTAGCGACTTTTAGTAGCGCTTCAAATATTGCTGTAGCAGTGAGTATAGATACCAACACCTAAGTAGCTATGGTACACGAATCGCCGAACTAACACAGCCGGTTCGCGGAACCTACGCACACATCCAAACGACCTTACCCTTGATTTTGCCATCTCAAGGTCTCTACCCTTCGAGGAAACGCACTCTTACTCAGACCTTATCGTATAAGTCTGTCTCGTTCTTATGAACGAATAATGCCGAATTTTACCGACCAGGACAAGGGTCGACGACCGGGGACCACCATATTATTGGTAAATAAACATTGGTAAAGTACCTATACAGTTGCATAATTTTATATGTTGGTGCGGTTTTCATCTGTTGTCTCACTGTATGCCGTTGTACGAACTACGCGACATGATTGCTTGTTAGGTTTGATTCTCCCGAATGGTATCTACGGGATTTTATTCTTTACTAGCTTTTGCACGCGACTCTGTCTGCGAATAATTCGTTTATACCTACCTGACCTATGCAATCGGTTCAGCGGTTTAAGCGTGAAGAGGTTACAGATACATATTGACAGACAGAAAGGCAAACAGCTAATTTCGCATTTATCATATTAGCATATTTTTGCCGTGTGGATCAAATTTCTAATAGGTATTAGTTAGGATAAATAAACGGGGCCTTTTTTCCATGTAGATCAAATTTATAATGTTAGTTAGGATAAATAGACGGGCTTTTTTGCCGTGTGGATCAAATTTGTAATATGTATTAGTTAGGATAAATAGACGGGCCTTTTTGCCGTTTCGTACTTTTCAATGATTTTTCTGGTGTGGAATTGTGGATCAAATTTCTCTACATTTTTTTCCAACTTTTTTGTAGCTAGCATTATTTCCTAGCTTTTTGTGGCTTGCACTATAAATGTGCTTGTTGTATCATTGAGGCGCTACTAGCATGCAAATATTTAATAATTGACCAGAAAAATGCTTTACTCTGTTCTTTGCACAATTTTGATGTCCAGTTTATATTATTTTTTCTATTACCTAATTTAAAAATGATTACTAAGTAAACAAGATAAGTGCTTATTCAAATAAAACTGACCGACTACGCAACTGCTCCAATAGTAGATTATTGTCGTGGCCTGGAAGTAGGCAATTGCTGGCTGAGTATGAGTTAACTAATACGAAGCCAGCAATTGCTATTCCAGCCGAGACTAATATAAAGCTTTTCTCAAAAATGGTGAATAATTCTGAAATAGAAAAAACTTTTTCTCAAAATATATTGTAAAATTTAATTTTATTCCAATATTTTTCTTATGCTTTCCCGCCTTTGTTCATTAAAAATAAACTGCAGGTGTATTTTTCCACCGAGAACACCACAAGCTATTTCAGACCCAATAGAAAAAGCCCGGAGTTCCAATAAAATATCTGATACCGGCCATTAGACTTGGCTGTATACGACTTGTGCCAACATTTCCATAGCCTTTTTAACTTTTAAAAAAATGTGACTGATTGCAGGCGCGCTAATTCATTATTGTCGAGCTAGCGCGCCTGTAATCTTTTAACTTTTTAATTTTTCGCTGACCATAAACTATGCACTGCACCTTCTGATATGTAAAGAATAATGTCAACTTTTACGGTCATTTTTGAGGAAAAATATAAAAATACTTGCCTGCGACCTCTCAATCAGGGCCGTGGATTCAAAGCCTGGGCTCGCGCCCCTGAGTTTTTCAGAACTTATATGAGCTACTATGAGCTTTTAGCCTGTATCACATGCGATGCGAATTTTAAAGAGTTTGTGGAGTTTCCGCTCCGCACTGGGTCGCCTTGGGTACTACAGCCCAAGGCCTCTCAGTCGAAGAGGAGACTTGTACCCAGCAGGGACGATTAGATATAAAAAAAAAACAATTCCTGTGGTAAGTTGTGGTAAGTGATTATTTCGTAATACGTCCAATTTGTATTAGGAAAAAATAAAATAAGATTTTTTAAGTCGCATATTATTAAGAATCTGGATCTGGATCTGGATTGTTTTTTTCTACAGTTACTTACATCTAGCAGTGCAATTGTGCCAAGTTTGGTTGAAAAATTCATGGTCAACCAATTTCTTTAAAACTATTAAACTTTAATTAAACACCTCTATAAAAGTATAGTTACGCCTTTGACGCGGTATACTTAGAACATCGTCAACTGTGCCGAAAAACAATTACCTATAGACAGGGATATTCAGTAACTAACCCATCTTCTGAAACATTTCGGATTTTTTTAATGATACCTCATAAATAGTATGGTAATATTAATTTATAATAGCAAATCAAAAGTTTTATTTGCTTTGTTAGAATGTTATCTAAACGAACTGAAACGTCATCTGATCTCCGATCTCTCTGACGTTCCGATAAATCCTTGCGCAAGAACGACCTGTTAATCCGGACTGTTTATTTTTTTCAAAACTTTCGCCTATACTTTCCCATAAACTATCTGTTAACGTACATACGTACCGATTAGCGTAATTTGCTTCGACTATCACTTGGCTTCATTTGATTAACCAAAGTGCAGTAACTGGCGCTAGATAGAAAAAGTATAATGCCTCCAAAATGGGCATGGACATACGCTGTTTTAAGTGGGAGTTGGTTTAAGTACGGGGTGGTGCCTGACCTACACCAATGCCGCGATGCACCCAAATCTAGACGATCTGGACTGTAGTCCAAATACCTAGGTATGTACGGCGCACACACGCGCGCACCGTTCGTGGGCCTGTACTAGTATGAGTGCGCGAACGTTGCATGTATGCAGGGGGATGGTGTTTGTACATGGGAGTTATATTTTGTTTAAGAATCGTTTCGAAATTTTGATAACTTTGTTAAGAAAACAAAGTGCGAAAAAGGTAAACGTGAATTTGTGTAGACCAAAATAAGCGTTTGTAAGAAATTAACAGTTTTACTGTTGTACGAAAAGACGAGTGACGAGAGACGAGTGGTCAGATGACCACTGTTTTTTTTATCGTCTTGCAAGGTTTATTTTTATTCTTATTTTATTTTTATAAAAATATTTTTTTTATGTTTATTCTTGTCTAAAGATATTTAGCTAAGTATAGCAATTCTTTATTAATACCTACTATATTTTTAAGTGGATTTTTGATCCAACATACCTATCAGTCATAATATCAAAAGAGACGTCAAATCTTCTAGGTATTTACGTAGTCAATAAGTTAGCCAGGGTTGTAAAATTAGATTTGTTGTTAGGTACTAGCAGAAATCGTTAGTCAAAATCAATATTTAGTACTTAGATATGATACGTTCAACAATGCAATATTTGAGCATAATTTAAGTAAAGGTAAAACGTGATGAAGAAACATGGGCACAACTACGCAGCAATGAATGGCCTAGACAGTCTCACTCTGAGATACCCCAATCTGCGCCCCATAGTGACACGTAAATGAGCCGGATTTATTTATTTTAATTATTACGAGTACCAACTTCGTAAACGGTCGCATGCATCAATTCATTCGACCTTTTTACTTGCAAACGAACGTTTAAGTCTAGACCTACCCTAACGAGTGTCATTCTGTGTGCACCGTCCGCTATATGCACGTATAAGTACTGCACACACGCACGTGCCAAAGCTCGGGGTGGCACTTTAAATGTGTTTGACCGCTACTAATGTAATCAAACCACGAGTTAATCAGTAGATAACTAAGTCAATTTCGTTAGCATGTTAGTATTTAGGGTTGCAATTAATTGGCTACAGGGTGGAAACCAAGAAGCTGGACATTTTTTAACTTCAATAGTAAAAAATTGGGCCCACTTGTGTGTTGGGCTTTCCCTGGTTATGTCACACCACCGCTTTGATATTTAATTGGGATGTCCCAATTTTTTACATCGTATAATAAATCGAAAACCATTTGGAGAAATAGGCTTTGTGAAGCGTTTTCAGAAAAAAGATTCCAAAAATATGATAAACTGAATTAAATAAAAAAAATTTAAGTAATGACCTTCATTTGACTCTTGCAGTGTCCCGTAACAAAGGGAGTTCTAAAGCAGGTCTACACTCTAAAGCAAATTGACAGTTTGAAAGGTTGCTGTCCTGCTTATAATAGCAAAGAGTGACAAAGACAGAACTTTAATCACATGATGCGCACCCGGCTTTAAACAGTTGTCATTTATCGTAAAGTCCGAAATGTCATCCCAATTAGCGTAAATACACCTTCATCATCATTATTATCACAGCCTATATACATCCCACTGATGGGCACAGGCTTTCTCTCAGAATGAGTGAGCTTCGGCCGCAGTTCCCACGGATCCTGACAATGGAACATACATCAATAATTATGAACTAAAATACACATCATGCACATGCACACGCATCTTAGTTGCAAACACAGGACCCAGGTTGCTCGTACCGACAAATAAAACATTGAAACTTATTTATTGTAAAATAAAATCAGTCAAATAACAAATTGTTTTTATCGGTTGCAGAAAGATAATTATTTTATTAAAATCAATGAGTTAAGAAAAATATCTACTGTTGTCCTAGAACTCGTCCCCCCTCATATCCGTCCTTGCCTAACGGGATTCGATCCCTGAACCTCTCGTCTCGCTCCGTAGTTAGTCACTTAAACACTAACTAAAATCTATCTAAAAGCTATCCATCCGGTACTAAGTAAAATTTTCACGTCGGCTGCACTTAATCCGGCTAAGCGATGCATCAAATATATCCGCTAAAAACCAGAGCAGGGCTCGCCCATGAAGGGCGAACGTGCAAGAGCAAAATTTTATTATAAATAATTGAGTTTTTTACAGGTGGCAACAACTAATTACAAAATTTATTTACGAAACAATGTTTTTTTTTTAAGAATAACTATGATTGCTGTGATGGTTGATATTTTCGATGGTAAAAGTTTTTAAATTGTAAATAGATTCGTATTGGTTTTTTGGGAATTCGTAGGCATTTTTACGGTCAAATATTTAATAATGTAACAAGACTTGTTAGTGATACATAGTATATATTAAATTTAGAAGGTGTCGCAATTTTAATGATGTATTCGTTAAACTTTATTTATTTAATATTCAGGATAAGTTATACAATGATATTGTACCTATAGACATTTACGAACAGCAAAAACCGTGAACGATGTATCTGTCGCTTACAACGCATCAAGTTTTTGTTCTAAAACGTATGTAAAATAGTCTGTTAAATTTATAATCTAAAAACAGGGTATTTGGAAAAGTTTGTGATATAAGTGCGAACAGAGCGAATTGGAAGTCCAGGGGAGAAGCTTTTGCCGGATTCGATTCGTAGCATTCGAAGATGGCGGATGTAGACAATATCTAATTTTGCTCTTTCTGTTTCTTTGGCTAGTTGAAGTATAATTTTGATAGTGTTTTATGCGGCGATTAACCTTAACAGTGAACAGTGATCCCAAAATCCTATATTGCTCTCGTGTCTAACATTTTTTAATGCACAAGTGGTCTCCACGTGGTTTCTGGAATTTTACTATCAAGTTGCAAAAACTACAATCACCGTACAACGTGCCTCTCAAAGAGAGTTTACCTTGACACTGGCGAAATTGTCCTATTAATTAGGACAGAAAAGCCATATTTTAAAAAGAGAAGAAGAAGAAGAAGCTTTTGCCAAACAGTGGGGCACTAATTAAAGGCAACTGAAAAAGCTTGGTAGGGTTAAGTTTGGTGTTAGTATACCATGCGCCATATTATTATAAATCTGCCTTTTTTATGCGACCCGGATTGTGTTCGAATCGCTTAACGGTATAGTGCCTATTCAATTATTGGAATTATACCTTTATAGTTTTTGTGGTACTAGTCGTGGCAATGAACTATTAGGCAAAGTTAGGCGGCGGAAGGTATAGCAAACATTGTTTAAATCAGATGATTAGATTATAAATTGAAATTTGCCTGACATGCAACGTCAATCTTGTCTGATGTGATGATGATGATGATGATGATTTTGATCAATGTTTATCCGTTGCTTAGTACCATAACACAAGCTTTGCTTACTTTGGGGCAAGGTCAATTGGTGTCAAGTGTCCCGTGATATTTGTTTATACGACGAATTCAGTGTCGTATTTGAACGTTGCTTTTCTTAGAATAAATTACGAATGCCCTATGTTAAATGTATCTTAATAAATATAGGTAGCATTGTGCAGACCCAAATAGATTTTCTTTTGCAGGCTGCAAGACACTTGGGATTTAGAACAGATGATATTGACACTTGCCGCACCGTGTTATTGAGGATATTGTTGATTGAGAAGTAAAATGGTTAATTATCGATGTTAGTTTTAGCGCCCGTACTGGAAGTGGATATTAGTCAACGTTTATCCCATTTATTATTTAGAAGATTTGCAAGTAAGCTACACCATACTTAAGAACAAGGCCGCCTATGACGGGTTTCAAATCAACTTATAATTTTGTAGTTAGAAACACATAATTACTTCTGTTATAAACTTGGAATTTGTAAGTACTGCTATTTGTAAGTAATGTAACAATAAGTAGCTATTGCTTCATTGGTTTATCTTACTAATCGCACTAACATTATGAATGTGAAATGTGTCTATATCTTTTCATCACACTTGCTCGTAAACAGTGTCGTAACAAGCAGGCTACCTTGGTTGGAACCCCCCAATTAAAACCCTCGACCGATTGTTCTTGTCATGACCCCCAAGGTCGGTAAATGAGTCATTGCGCGTACTAATACTGCTGCACGCGCTGCTGCTGTGCACGCTGCTGCAGGCGGAGCTGCGCACGCACGTCAGGCGCATGCTGCGGAGGGCGAGGGCGGCAGGGTGCTGGCAATTAAAAAAAAAATATTAGATTTTCTTTTACAAATATACAATGTTACTCGCAAATGTGATGAAAAACATTGTATGTCGCACGGGCGGTATTAGAATTACGAACATCGACTCATTAAAGCCCTCTCAGTCTTCGACTTCGGACTTCTAATAGACTCTCGTTCGTAATTCCTTATTTGCCGCCCTTAAGACACAATGTACTATTGTTACTCTTTCAAATGAAAATGTGTGGGCGGGCTTGGATGATATGCGATATTTAGATAACTGGACCTCTTGAGTAACGCATAGTTTTGGTATTCCTGCAGTCGGGATATATGTAGTTACAAGCGTTAATATCTGCCACAGCGGAGCGTGCAAAAATATCTGACACGTCTTGCCGGACCTAGAAACTCTTAGAGTCGTGTCAGATGTTTACGCACGCTTTGTTATCTCAGATATTGGTTGCTGACTGTACACATGCAAAGTCAGGAATACCTACCTGGCGCTAAGTCTAGAAATATTAAATTTTGCGCGGGTGCTATTCATACAACGTAAATAAAGTCCATGTTTTTTATGAATTTTCGAGAGATTTTGTAAATTCCGAATTTTCGAATCAACTGTCAGATTCAGTCAGTCACGCGAACTAAGCTGCGGATAAAATCTAGTGTATATACCGCATTTTTTTTTTCAGTGTATATTTTTATTTTTCTGTTTACTTTAAAATAAGTGAAGGCTCATTCATATTGCACAGTCGTATTAATTTAATACTTACTATTAAAGAGCCCACTATCATGTGTTCGTCGTACGTAAATTAAATATCACCGCGGCCAGAATACAAATTGCCTGTGTACCTACTTCAATTTTCACATTGATTCTCCCTCAAAACTAGGATAGGTTATGTTCCATCCCAGCCTATATACGTCCCACTGCTGGGCACAGGCCTCCTCTGAGAACAAAGGGGCTTGGGCCATAGTTCCCACGCGGGCCCAGTGCGGAATGGGAACTTTACACGCACCATTGAATTGCTTCGCAGGTTAGTGCAGGTTTCCTCACGATGTTTTCCTTCACCGCAAAGCTCGTAGTAAATTTCAAGTGTAATTCCGCACATGAATTTCGAAAAACCAGAGGTGCGAGCCGGGGTTTGAACCCACGACCCTCTGGATAGGTTATGTTATGATTTAAATATTTACAAACCCTGTTATGTAATCGATTGTATTGCTTTATTGAGGCTTTATTGTTATAATGTATCATGACACCCTGCACACACTGGGTTTACGTTTGAACGAAATACTTATCATTTTTAAATAGAAAAAAACGCGAAGAAAACACGGAACAGCCTTTATATAACTAATCCCATTAATTCATGTTACATCGAGCCTAACCCTTTTTTGAAGTCCGTTAAAAATACGAAATATTTTCGGCATCGTACGAATCATTTTTGCGCGCCACCTCCCAGTGAGTAGCTTGAACTAATTTAGTTCAGTTAGGCACCAACAGATGGCGTTGCCAGTACGTTGCAACATGTGCTGCTTTCGTTCAGTGATGTTTGCCTCCCTGATAAAAAAGTAAAAAAAAAAGGTTGACGGATCTTATTTTATTTATTTTGCATATTCATATATTTTGGCTTGGTTATCTACCAAGCCACACGGTGAACTATCCCCAACTCTGGGATGAACATGAATTGAATTAATTAGGTTTAAGACGACTCAGAACTCACTCACTCAACTCATTTTAAAATGGAATTTCCGAAAATAGGTCGCATGTTCCTTGAGGTAACTTTAAAGCTAGGTTTCCTATTTCCCGGTATCTCGGCGGTAGGCGGGGCTTAGGTCTTTGACCTATCTATCTATGGACTGGGAATCTAGGCTCATTTCTTTTTAAGCTACTTGTAGTAGAGGTATTTTGATGAAATATATTTCATTTGTTATGTTACATTTAGTTTTATCTTTATGATCAGATTTATTATGAAATTGCATACGTTTTTATAATAAAATTCCAAAAAATATTACCAATGAAACGGATACAAAATTCAGATCTATTGTCAAGAAGACATTAATATCTAAAGCGTATTATAAAGTTACTTAATGATTATATCATGGACAGGGATATTTGGAAATAATTCCGATCCGCATTGGCAATCCCTTACTTGAAATAGCGAACCTATTGCATTAAAAATAAAGTTGTGTAACTTGTAACAAGTTATATAACAAGTATTTAACTTGTGATGTATAAATATAATTTAATAATAATATTGTAAATCTGTTTAAAAAATATACCTCGTTGAGCTTCTTGCTGGATTCTTCTCAACAAAGATTTTTCCGAGCCGGTGTTAGATTTTTTTTTGACATTCATAAGTGCTTGTTATAGCCTAAATTCTAAATTGAATAAAGTTATTTTGACTTTGACTTTATCAGGCTTGATTTATTTTTACATCTTAATACCTAAGTGGTGGGCTTCATCTAGAATACACAAGGTGTTTTGAAATTCATTCGTTGTCACTACTTTGACGCCGTCCATTGTGAACACCGACCAAAACATGAAATCAACCGTAATTTAAAAATCATGCAAATATTTCCAGGGCTCTTCAGAAAAACTACCCAAAATTTCTGTTGAAATAATCTGGACACACATTTAGTTACTTACAAAGTAAGGAAATCCAAAAAATCTTGAGATATAAAATACAAAAAATAATTAAATGTCTGCCTCTCAGAGGCATCGAATTTTCTAGGTGTATATCCTTAATATCCAGATCTTCTCATCAAAAGCGTATATTTTAGGCCTGAACTTGATCTATTGCGATCTCGGTACACGGACCCCACTTGCCCACCAGAGCGGAGAGAGTTACACTCTAAAGTGAAAGTCGGTGATAGAGTAAACACTCGCACCTCATTGTTTTTCTATGTTACGCAATCACTGCATTTAGTTTACCATAACAAGAACTTATTTACAACTTTCAGAAATGTACCGAACTGCTTAGTTGACTGTTAGAATTTGTATTCCGGAATTAAAAGTATTTCATTTTCGTAATCTGTCACTTCCTAATATTATCCTAATCCTAATCGCTATTCGTACTCTATGTATTTCTGGAAATCCAAAGACTATCTTAAAATAAAACAAAATGAAACAACTTCTGTAACGTGGCATGCTGCAAAGGTTAGAGATATTTCGAAGTATCCAGTCGAGCACGACAGTGACTATTTTCGTATAGTATGCTACTGTTGTTTTTGGTAAAACTATGTATAAACAGAAGAGCGAATAGCCGAAAACGAGGCCCTGAGGTACTCAGCATCATCTTAAATTTTACTTTTAACTAGCTTACTGTTATAATCATAATTTAACGTCTAATTCACAGATCATAAGTGTACGGGAGTAAACCACTAATGAATTCTCATACTTGAGCGATTTCCATCGATATTTTTAAGTATTTTGTCATAGGAAGCTATGTAATGTTATATAGCTTCTTAATGGTTCATTTACGCATAGGTCTAGTTATATGCACTCCCTGAGTACTCACATATTCGTAAGCGCTCGTAAAGGTAATATCTGACAAGAACAATTAAGCATATTATATGGATTCAGCTTCTTTAATAGCACTAGGGAGCGATTTTTGAAATAGCACCCGTGAAAATAAAATAATAATAAATAGAATTGCCGCTCGAAATGATTTTTTTAATAGTTGACACCATAAATTTGAACAGCAAGTGTTCTACTCGTCTACTCATATTTCTCATTTTTCGAATAGCATATCTACAGTCTTAATATTAAAAATCACCCTTCAGCGGTGTACTAACTTAGCAAAAACTCCAGTTTAGGATTCGGTTTCAAACTACAAGACTTTTTTGCTAATTAAATTTTTTTATTATTATTTCAGTATTTTCGTGGGTCGGTAGGTATATACCATATACACACCGCGTCATAAAATTAACTCTGAAAAATAATTATGTCGATGTTTGGACAAGTTTCACTGAACATCCCTATAAATAATTCTTTTTCCGCATTTTTTATTGAAATCAACAAATGTTTCCATACATTGCTCAATGTTAAAAAGGGTAACGTGTCAAAGGCATGACTAGGTACATCTTCAATAAAAGAGCAATAAAAACCTATAAGCAGGGATGTTCAGCATGCCCAACTATTTAATGATAAAATCCTGTTTTCTAGTTTTTTATTTTTTATTTTTACTATTTTTGAGAAACTGTTCAGATGGAGCTGGTTTTTTTCAATGAAGGTGCTAATCTACAATGTGGGAGTCAAACGCACTAAATTTCAGTACCAGGTGCTTTCAGCAGTTATCTGACTCGGGCTGCGTTTGGTAATGTTGGTAACCGAGAGTGATCTATCAAGATAACCCAATTGTTGGAGAATTCACCGCTGGGAGCAATTCTAAAAGTTTCATCATCAAAGTCAATATTACCACAAGTTAAATTATTTAATTTAGCCTTTCAAAAATAGCTTATCGTTCTTGCGGTTGTCGCCTGCAGTGAAATCACCGTCCAACCTTTGATACATTACTTTTTAGTAAAACTGAGAAATGTCTGTCTACACTACATGCCAATAAAAATCAATCTACCAATTATATGTAAGCGCAACACTTCCAAACGGCAAAAGGAAAATAAAAAATGAAACATTTATAAAAAAATGTGAGATTGAGACAGAATCCAGTAGAGTAGCGCTCATCTAATCTTCTTATGCTAAACAAAGTAGCACATGTATGTTCATGAACTTTACTAGTTATGATCATCAGCTATCTGAACATTAGTGTTATTAGTTTAAAAAAACCGGCCAAGTGCGAGTCGGACTCGCGCACGAAGGGTTCCATACCATTATCTATACAACATTAGACATTAGCAAAAAAGGCAAAAAAAAAAACAAATTTGGTGTATGGGAGCCCCCCTTAAATATTGATTTTATTTTAATTTAATTATTTATTTTTAAAGTGATTATACAATTAAATATTCTGTGAATATTTCAATCGTCTAAGCTATTACGGCTCAAGTGATAGAGCCCTGTGACAGACGGATGGACAGACAGACAAACAGACAGACAGACAAACAGCGGAGTCTCAGTAATAGGGTTCCGTTGGCACCCTTTGGGCACAGAACCCTACAAATTAGGATCCGTTTCATAAAAGCTAACAGAAAAATACCATTAGTGGTTCAGAGTCCATGACTGGTGCCGTTACCCCTGCTAAGTATTACTTTGTTAGATCTGATCTGTTACATTGAAAAAAAGTTGTCTCGTCAAATAATAATGATCAGGCTTTAAATGTAAACATTATTGCTAATTTCCTGTTGATTGAATGCCATGTATAATGTATAGCGGAAGCATGTAATTTGAAGTTGAAGAGAAGGTATGTCAGACGGAATCAAAACAAATCCTATCAAGATAGCGAGTCGCGTATTGAGGTAGGTATCGTATGTTTAGGGTTCCTTGAACAAAAATACGAAGCGCATTAACACGTAAAACATACATGTTTCATTTTGAAATAAATACTTATCTAATGATACCCCGTTGATGTATTTCTGTTGTTTAATCAAATCACCTAAAATTTACCGATGTAAGTTGGTGCAGTACATTCGTTTCATACGTACCTACTTAAAATTAAGTGCCGTGGTTTTCAACTAGAAGTAGGTATAATGTTAGTATAATTCTTGGGATAAAATACATGTATGGCTGTTTTTTTATTAAATTGTTAGAAAACCGCCAAGCACGATACCTACACCATTTTGAATGTGTATTTTTCTACAAAAACCGTATGGAATCAAAGCTTAAGCTTATTTACTATTAGTTTCTCGTTCATAACTATAAATTACTAGCTGTTGCCCGCGACTCCGTCCGCGTAGAAGTATTAACGATAGTTTACGTCTTATTCTCAGAACTACTGAATATACACAATAAAAAAACATAAAAATCGCTCAAGCCGTTTCGGAGGAGTTTGCTTACGAATACTGTGACACGAGAATTTTATATACTAATGGAATTCGGCAAGAAGTATCACTTCACAGCAAAAGTTAACAAACAGGTCTGAAAATCAGAGACCCAACAGAAACTTTATTTTTCATAGATTTACCATGAAACACAGTTATTTCCAGCTTGCTTTTAAATTCGTGCAGAATCCTCAGTACGTAAGTCCGACTCGTACTTGGCAATTTGATTTACAGTACGAATATTGCGCACTTAATTCTGATATGAAACAATTCGGGGTCGCCAAATTGAGGCTACTCGGGTACATGAAGAGTTCTAGGACAGTCTGTCGCAACCGGGACGGCTAGCGCGGCATGTAGTTGGTCGTTTGTCACTGATTATGTATCGACTTACCCCTTATTCGAAACCCTTGTTAATTTTCTGTCACTGTAACGTTCATGTACCTTTGACACTTGCTTTTGCCAGATTAGAAATATTAATATACAAATACGTACCTAAGTTGTTATACATAAAACTTAACATAAACGCGAAACACAGCCAATATGCCCTTCTAAGTCCCGACATTTTTGTGTTTAAGATCTAGATGAAAATCACTAGTTTTGTACTCTTGGATCGTAAACTAGGATCCACGAGGTGGCTATATTATCGTGGCAGTACCAAGCCAGATTTCTTCAGTACCTACATTCCTGATATTTAACGTGCATAGACGAAGACGCCTCTGGGATAAGGAACAATTATAATGGTAATTGTAAGGTTGCATGTCCAAGGGAGTAAGTGCGTTTCTTACCAACTGAGCTCGTTATAAAGTAGACGCACTCAGCAACAGAGCTAGATCCTATAATTAAAGCTACGCGAGTATGTACAGGATCGGCTTATATCGCCTTACACCAGCCCAATTACATCCGATACCACGATATCCGTCTCGCCTGCACTCTGCTTCCTCCTTCAGCAAAAGCAACGCTATACAAGTCATAACGCTACCCTAACAATCAAAACATGATACCAATTGACCACAACAGAAGTTAATTCAAACTTCGTAAACACCAATAGCCAACTGTAGATTTATATGGCTAATAGAAATAGAAAAGTCTCGCATGTGTGCGTAAATTGCACTTGTGGTGTAGTTATGTGCAATAAATACTTTATGTATCCCTCTCTTTCCTTCTCGACATTTCACTGATAGCTATGGCCTTGTCTAGTCGCATCTAATGCTGGCATTAGTCTGTTTGCACTGCTCGCCCGCCGCGGCGCTGCGCCGCAGCTCACCCCAGTTACTGTCGCCTACTCACCGGCACAGCTGAAGCACTTCAACTTATGTTAGATATTTTCAGTACTTGTGTAAGCAAACAGTATTAAACATGCACTAATTAATTTGGACTTTGTAGGTTACACGCTGTGTTTATGACAAAACGTAAAAACATACTGTATAAACAGATGTTTCGTTTCCAAAAGAATTTTATGGTCATTGGCATGGTTTATGCGGAAACAATTTATACCGTATTGTTGTATCATATGTATTTTTGTCTTGTTTCAGGTGAGTGCTATGTTACAATTTTGAGGTTTTGCTGAGGGGAGTGTAAATATTCGCAGACCAGATGCAGGTTTGTATGAAATTTACTGCTCATTTTACAGTTTACAGCATGCTCGCTAAAGTAATTTAATTTGCGATCGTAGAAATTGGAATTGCGTCAGCTTTTAGGAATGGCACAAGTGTCGGATGATATGACAGCCATGTGCGCTTAGCCAAACATGCGTTCAATTACTTGTACAAGTGCGCTCGCTTGTCCAACGCACCTAACGTCCCTGTAGCGAGTGTTGACTGAGCCGGAGTGTTGACCGGTATGTAGGTTACACCGCGCGAACCAGCAGTGCCGCCCGCACCGCGCCCCGCGCCCCTCGCCACGCAACTACTTCTATTCTATTAATCCATGCATCTATAATATTTTTAACAAGCAAATGTCAAAATGCACATTTCAACGATGCTCATGCAACGTTGCGTGAGTCGATATAAACGAGTCATAAGAATAAATGTCGCTATTATTTTTGCTGTGGGTTATGCAAGAAGGTACATACGTGCTGGTAATACGGAATTTAGATTTAACGGCGACTGGATTCAGGAGGATTATGGATAGGACAGGAGGCGGCCTGTGCCCAGCATTGGGACGTATATAGGCTGATCTTAACGGATAGGACATAACTTGGTATTTTCAGTGTTCTATTTATAGGCATAGATATGAGATTAAAGATGGGTAGAGAAAAGGTAGTCGTAACGTGACCGACGTGTACGAGTAGGTATTATTAAACTATTACGAACCAAGATTCGTTTTATTTATATGAACCACCCACCTCTGGTCAGTGGGGCAAGTTCGCTCACTTTTTAAACGCCATTAAATCGGGCAAGTCGAGTTAAAGGCCGTGGTCAGCGCGCGAATGTTCTGCATTGAAAATAACGCGGCAACGCTTCTGTCTACGCTTTGTTTAGAGCCGATACTTCTAGCCAGTCCACGCGCCGAAATTATATTTCAGCTTGTTCACGGAAGCCATGAACTCAAAGGGTTATGGAGAGGGCTATGCTCGGGGTTTCACTGCGGGATAGAATAAGTAGATCCGTCATACACCAGCGAAATACATGTCACATTTGCATAAACAGTGCGCGAGCCGTTAAGTAGGAAAGCGATCGAATTTAAGCCGGCGCGGCGATGACATAGTTTGAGTCATACTCGTAGCATAGACATTGTTCACCTTTCCATGGCTAAACCCCTGTCAACCTAGATACATCGCAATGGTAATACAATTTATGTATGCAAAAATGTATTCAAAGTACATGCAAATAGAAAAATAGGTAAGACGCGAAATAATGTAATGCAAACTTGTGTCTCTCAAGGAATTCTGCTCGAGGCCTTGACCAGAGAAACCATTTATACCTTCATTCATGAATCGACCACTTAATAGGCATCACAACAACAATACTGTTCGTTTTTTGTTTAGTTGTAAGCACAAAAGGTGTTGAATAAACATGTAAAACAAGTACTATGACCATCAAATTAGGAGATCGATAACCGGCCGTGACTCTGTTTATGACATCAATACAACGATAATGATAAGCATCTCACCACCGAAAAACGAAGGATTTTTGCGATAAGATGACACAAAATACACACAAAGAAATGGCAATTACACGACTCGCGCGAGTGTGAGTCGCCGTCTCGTGCCCTATATTCTATATCTACATCAAATAGTTGCAGTGTACGAGTAGGTACGTGCATTTTAGTGAAAGTGCGTTCACTATGCAGTCAAGGTTCTAGCGCCGGGATTGCGAATCGCGCAATAGTTGATTTGATACCAACTTCCCCACAATTAGCGCACAGGTACCGGGACACTGAATGGAAAATACTACAAAAAAAAAGAAATCTGGCACATTTGAAACGTAGCCAAATGCGGCAAGACGATGGACTCCAGTCCAGGGCAATTTACAAAACGGAGTACAATGATCTCTCCTCATTACTATAAATTACCGCTACGAAGTGAAAACAAAGACTCGCTTTCTAAAGTGCAGGCGAAATGTGGCTCGCCAGTTGTTGCCCGAGGACCATAGATCATCCACTAAGATGTTTAATGAATGCCGATGTTTCATAATATGGACCGGCGGTTAGCGTAATTGCATGGGTCCATGTTGACTCGCGCACTCACTATAGCACTAACCACCGAGTTCCTGCTTGCCAGTACTGGCTACAATTTAGATGTACGCAATACTAAAAATGTTTTGAGGAAAATTTTAAAGGTTAGAGTGTCAGAGATTTTGTAATGACTCATGACTCGTTACATGCCTAGTCACCTTATGCGTGTTGTGTGCATCTGCGCGTAATGTTGTAATGGTACCTAAGCTTCTTAGTAATTGTAGATACTTAATTGGTATAGCAAGTTAATTGGTAATTTTTAGTACCCACGTTATTCTTACCGGACAAAGAATTCGACCGATATTTTGGCCTCAATACTATTCATACCTTAATGAACATATTTTTGAGTGTAACTAGATCATGAAACAAAATGCGTGCCGCTAAATTCGGCGAATATCTAGCATGAGTCATTTTTAAAGTTCAACGTAGCCATAATTCCTTCCAACGTTACTAGGTCAAGTTTCTATTTTCTAAAAAGGTATTCAACGCCCGGTTTTTGGGCCAAATCCGTTTCTTTTTTCACCCATGAAGTAAACTGATTAGCTTTCTTGCCATTGCCAACATTGAAATGTATTCGAGTTAAGTTTTTCGATGTACCTACTCGTAAAGGATTATATGTACATAGTATCAATGAAATTTAAATTTCGGGCATTATGAATATTGCTAAATGATCGCTGGGCAATTTGATTACAACTGATTCTTGGGTAGCTGGAGTCTGATTCATTCAATCGGAAAGTTAGGTGCGACGACGAGCGCAACGTGGAGGAGTGTGTTAGGTTCAACTATGACCAATACATAGCCAGAATTAAATTCTATCATTAAGATAACTTACTTTATAAATTTTGATAGATGTTTAAGGGGCTACCCGAGGTTTTCATCTATTTTTGACAAGTTCGGAATCATATCTCCTACTTTTGCACTACAGATAGCAGTATAAGTCAAACGGCTATCGGTTCTTCGATCTTTTATCTCCTTTTTTGCCCACCGGATTTTGAAAAAAATGAATATACTTATTTTTGTTTGATTTTTTTAAACAGTGTCTAAAAAAACACTTATTTCGCATCTCTATTGACGTGAAAGATCTAACACATACGAAATCTAGATACTTATTTAGGTTCGTCTTTGACGTCTCTAAAAACGTGTCGAGGGTTTTAATTTGAAACTAATTAACACAAAAGTTATGGGCCAGCCTAAAATTGTTCAACTTTGATGCCAAATATCTCGAAGACAATAAACTTTGAAGTAAATACGGGATACTATACCTATTGCTTAAAGCCGTTGTTTTTAATATACCTAATAAGCTACAAAAAATATAAGAAAACTAAGGAATTCGGATCAAAGGTCATTGGTGAAGAATACATCAATTCGTTGATGTGTGTGAAGTTCCCAATCCGCGCTAGGCCCGCGTCATTCAGCGAGGAGGCCTGCCCACGAATGATGCTTATACAGGCTGGGATGATGATGATGATGATGCCTAAAGTATGTGTAGGAAGATGTTCTGATATTTAAGCCTAACTCGACCGGCATAGATCTTGAACCCCTGTTCTTAGAAGCGCATGCCTATTTTTTTTTGGCACTGCACGCGTCCGGACTCAAAGATATTGTTTGGTGCAAGTCGAGAGATGTGGCGGGTTGCGATAAATAAGTATGATTATCAAGATTACTAGTTTTGAAACAAAGGTAAAAAATATACGAGTATCTAATTTCAAAAATAAGGTTAGACAGTGGTTTTTAATTTGAATATGATATCGTTAAAACTATAAATCCTGTTATTCTACAGCTACATTTTTAATTATTTTAGTGTTAGATCACGAGTTTGGAGCTCTAGCATTACATTAATAAAAATAAAAATGAATTCAGTTTTTACAAAGTTTTAAATGCCCTAGGTTTGACCTACGTGGGTTCAAGTCCAGGCTCGCACCTTTGAGTTTTTCGAGATTCACGAATTACATTTGGAATTACCACGAGCTTTACGGCGAAGAAAAACATCGAGAGGACGCCAGCACAAATTCAATGGCGTGTACACCTATCGACTATTTTACCGACACTTTGGGCGTCTCCTGCGTTACCAAAATTGTCTCTGGCGTTACCAAAAAATCGTACTTCCAACAAGATATTTCAAGATTTAATAGCTTGAACTTACGTAGGATGGCATGTATTCATGTACACCATCTATTAAATTACAGAAAAAACATGTTTACTTACAAAAATCTGCAATTGTTTGAAAAATGTCGCGGACAGATTAATGTCGGTAAAAAAGTGGATTGGCCCGTGTGTGTGTGTGTGTATGTGAAACATAAAATGGCAGTGCTATTATCAGTCTGACAAGGAAAATCATTATGACAATCACTGTGAGAATGTCCTACCCTACGATGGGTCAGGAATTAAATGGTTCGACTGTTCGTAAGTATGCGTGTGGGCACCTTGATACAAGACACCATCGCCGGTGACTTGTACCAAGCAGTCCCGGTCGCGGTCGGCGGTCGGCCTAGTTTCGGGCTAGGAATAGGCGCCGCCCCCGCCTCGCGCCCTGCTCCAGCCAAGAGCCAACATTAAAGGACAACGCACACAACAGTACGCCGGTTCAGGGCTATGTACACATATTCATACTGGCCACTGACAACTGTGAGAATCGTTAAAAATATCATTACTTATTTACCACAAGAATTGACAAGATTTCATTTTTGAACACCTGTAAATTACTACGGGAATCGAAAGAGTTTTGCCTCCTGAACATGGGAAAATATTTATTATAATTTATTTCTCCGTATTTAAAAAAATACGAAAAAATAAAAAAAATATCTGAATTTGCCAACACTACCACAGAATAGATATGATTCCTTTGCCTTTTTTACCAGAAAAAGGAGCTCTCATAATTTTGACAACTTTTACGTCAGATTTACGCTATTTACGTGATCTTTTTTTATAGAGACTAGACAAAAGTAATGGACCTATTGTGTGGTAGTTTTGGAGTTATGCCCTTTATTAATAATCGTAGCGAAATTTTAAAAATATCAGCGTCTTTCTCTTTCCAACCAGAATACAGAAAACGAATCAAATTATAGTCTTAGAAATATGAAATCTTGTCAATTAAGACCATTATGCAACTGGCCACCTGGGGGAAAAAACTGGCCAGTATTCTAAAATTAAACAAATGTAGTATTTGGGTATTTCTTCGTTTATTAAGTAGATTCCTAAGTATTAGATAAAAGTCTCCTTAGGGGCTGTTTCACCATCCATTGATTAGTGTTAACTGACGGTTAAATGTAATGCCGTTTCTATTTGTTTTGTCCGAATAGACGAAGACGGCATCACATTTAACCGTCAGTTAACACTAATCAATGGATGGTGAGACAGCCCCTTAGTCTGTCAGTAAGATTATCTTATCAGGAAATATTGGACTATTTTTTTCTTTTGCCAGTGAAACAAAAAAATACAGAGATGACGCGTCGAAATTCTGAAGTGGGGGCCCATGATGTCACGCCGTGCTGATGCTGAAGCATCGCACGGTGTGACGTCACTTGTAACTTTATACAGTGTGGAAAAATAAGTCGGGCCCTGGAGGGAAACTACCTTAAATCCTTAAGTTGGCTCATTGTTCTTAAAGGAGACATTCCTTTATTTTTAAATGAATATTAAGTACTAGGTAAGAACATGTGTAATAAATAGGTATGTTTCATGGATATCCTATCGATTAAAATAATAAAATAGCGAGTGTTTTGTTTCTTTAATATTAGTTGGTTCGAGTCCCGGGCGAGGCAAGCGAGTTATAGAAAATATTTGAAAGCAGTTTTGTTTCTTTTTAAAAATAAAGGAATGTCGCCTTTAAGAACGATGAGCCAACTTAAGGATTTAAGATAGTTTCCCTCCAGGGCACGACTTTTTTTTCCACACTGTATATTCATCATTTTTTGTTTGATTGATAAAAGAAAAAACACGTGTCCAATATTTTGTAACTATCTTTTTGAATTTTTAGAACAATAAAAGACCGTTATGCAACTGGCCACCTAGGAGAAAAATAAAACTGACAATAGTATTGTATAACACCCCTCTTTTTTCGTCGGGGGTTAAAAAATTAGACCAATGTAATATCACGGTTAACAGTCCCTGACTAACTTATCTTTGACCGAGTAGGTACATTCAATTTATAAACTAGCTGCTGGCGGCGACTTGGTCTGCCAAGAATTAGTATTTTTTTAATTAGATATATTTAATTACCTATTCTCACGTAATATTCCTGTAGTAACAAATGTCAAGAATCAATACCAATACAAGTACCACCCTTTTGTGTAAATAATGTATTATTGTCAATTCAGGTTGGGTTGGTTTACTCAATGATAGCGTACTATTTCTAGCATTGATATTTCTTTTGTAAACCGTTGCAGAAGTCTTATGCGAATAATAAAACAATATCAGGAAATAAACGTTGTTTCTTAAGTAAGATTTCCATGAAAATCTAGAAGAGCAATTTTCGCACATCACTGCAAGCTGTACCATCAGCCAAATATGTGGTCTACCACCCTAAAGTTGATAATCGTTTGCATTGTCACAAAACAATAATGCCAATAGACGTATCTGTTAACTTGAAAGTTCGACTTTAGCGACATATTCTATTGATAGGAACTTTTTAAAAATTGTTAGACCAGTTATTTGGCTGATGGTACATTAACTACATATACCTAATCAGCCGCAAAGAGAACTAGGAATAGATCATTAAAACAGTTCGACTGAATAAACACCCCTCGAAGGGTCCCGGGTTATGATTGACAGATATTTAATGGTAAAACATCACTTTGCTATAAATAATAATCAATACAACTTTATACGCGCAAAATGTCTACATCCCTCAGTAATTATGAAGTGCGTGAAGGCTTTACAACGAAGCTAGCGGTGGACCAAATTAACCGACCAAAATGGAGTCGGATTCACAATGCTAATATTCTGTAGCATTTTGATAAGAGTTGAACGAATAGAATAATGTTCCCGCATTGTTTTCAGCTCTAAAATTTAAATATATGTATTTTACTTGGGAGTCTCTGGGATTTCGCTGCTTTTAATCAGTTAAAAATGGTAAAACATTTTATGTGACTCCATTTCAAAATTAACAAACACATACTTAATGCGACATTTTTATATCTAATTAGAGTTTACCCGCGGCTTCGCTCGCATATACTATTCGATCTGGTACCTAGTTACAATTGAAATTTCGGGATTTTACGAAATTCTCCTGGGGAATCCCAAAATTTATATCGTGGTCTTCATTGAGGTTGTGTTAAGAATAACTGTAGAAAAATTCATGACTAAACCCAGCGGTGGAAATTCACACACACACACACACACAAACTTTCGCATTTATAATATTAGTAGGATGCACTAACCATTCACTAACAACATAATTTTTGACAGATGCGGCCGTCACTTAAAGATGGCGAAGTGTGAAAGAGAACACTCGGCATTAGAAAGTGACAGGCGATAGAACGCTTACAGCATGAACAGTATTTTACCGTCGTTTAAGAGGAGGCGGTTATGGGTATGTACATATATATTAACCTTTTTTTTCAAATTGTTGTAGCTAACATGTCTGCCGGCCATGCGAATTTGGTTTAAAATACCTATTGCGTTTTTATAGGTTTGTGATTTTCTGCAAAATTTGCTGGATATCCAGTGGTTGATGAAGGTAACTATCGTAGCTATCGTAGGTTTGATAAATTTTAATCCTGATATGATCGGTTTTTTTTTATTATATTTTTTATCTTATTTATATTTCTGGGATTTCGGAAGCGGCTCCAACGATTTCGATGAAATTTTGTATGTTGGGGTTTTCGGGGATGACAAATCGATCTAGCTTGGTCTTATCACTGGCAAAACGCGTATAGTCGAGTTTTAGCCCGAGCAAAGCTCGGTCGCCCAGGTACTGAATGTTGAAATGAATACTTGTGTTTTTAGGGTTCTGAACCTCGTCGGCAATAAAGGAACCCTTATCGGATCACTTTGTTGTCCGTCCATCCTTCTTTCAAAACTTTTATTTAAGGAACTCGTGGACGTATCAATGAGGAGTTATCAAACTTATCACGCAGGGCTCTGCTAGTACTAGATATTCGTAGATAGAAATTTATACGGAACCCTCGGTGCGCGAGTTCGACTCTCACCTGACTGGTTTTTACATTTTATATTTATAATACATACAGGATTTACATTAAGTACATATGTATTATGTACTAACAGATAAAGCTAAAAACAAATAAAGTGTGTTTATTTATTTATTAGCCTTCACTAACTACCCTTAAAGTTTGAGGTTATATGTATCAAAAATACAATGCCTACATGTTTATGACGTTACAATAGAGTCACATGATTATTATTAAGATTATTTGTATCTGTATATTTTTGAGTTTGCTTAGTTATAGATCAATTTATGTAATTTTTTTTTCTTTTAATATCTGTTTCAATTATTATATATTAACGTTTTTCAAATAAAAGTTTGAAAATTAAACGATTAGGTGTCTACCTAAAATATTTACTCGTTATAGGTACGGTGGTCGTGTCCTGCCCTAGAACACTTTATGCCCTATCCCACTCAACCTTACCGAACATTCACCCTCGATCGCCGCACGATAAAATTTCAACTTTGAACCAAATTGGCGAGCCCCACGGGGGCTATTCTATTACAACATCTGGGTCTTTAACCTAGATTCCATTCCATCTCTGAAATTACCGTGGATCAATACAAGGGGTGACCCGTGAAATCTACTGGTAGGGAAATCTTTTACGCGTGTAACGCGTGAACTTCGACCTGGGTTTGGAGGTCATTAACATTTGGGCGGGCCGCGGAAGTAGGGCGCTGCGTTGGTGCACCGTCGCCTTGACGACGCCGAGCGTCGCGCCAATATGGCCGCCGAGACGGTTTACTAACAGGGCTGGGATTTTTTACTTTTTCAGAGACAGTCATTACCACCAATATCTCACACTGTAAATATCTGATACCACTCTATTTCTAGGGCCGGTAGGACGTGTGAGATATTTTTGCACGCTCCGCTGTGGTAGATATTAATGCAGGTGACTGTAAATAACTTAACGCATTCACTGCCACCGACGCATATATGCGTTTTCGGAACTTCGCCCAGTGCCGCCGTCATAATTATTCATACATTTTGAACGCACATGTGCGTCGGTGGCACCTGTGGAAGTCAGCTGGCAGTGAATGCGTTAAAGGATGTGGCATATCTGCAATTCTGCATGCCACAATTCGAAGTCTATGTAATAGACGTGATTCGATTCTAGATCCTTGGTCTTCGCTACTGCCTCATTGTGTAATAACTTTTGGATTTCGTGTGACGCGGAACACAGTCTAACTCTAAATTTTTTAAGGTCTAAATAGATAATCTAAGAGCGTTTATTCCTGCTGAGCTGGCAACGTTACATTTTTGTTAGTTTTTCTCGATATTCCATAAAATTTGAATGAAAATTAATAATGTTGTCTAATAGAACACTTCTTAATATATAAGTTAATGTGTCTACTCCAATAATTATTCGTTATACTTTTATTTCTTTTAAAAACCGGTCATAAACATTAATTCGTTTTTAAGGAATATAAAAGTCTATCACGAATAATTGTTGGACTAGACACATTAACTTATATATTAAAAAGTGTTCTATCAGAAAACATTTTTAATCTTCATTAATTTTTTATGGAATAATCGAGAAAAACTAACAAAAATGCAAAGTTGCCAGCTCAGCAGGAATAAACGCTCTTAAAGCCATGTATAGTAACGGAAGATTATCCATGGAATGAAAATTTATCTGGGGAACTGAAAATCGGCCATTGATAGAAAAAACTATTTTTACGGCATTCTTTTTAAGTTTAACCTAAGTACTTTAAGTATGTAGATATAGTTTAACTTGTGCAGTTAGTTAATTTATAAAACCGGGAATTTATTAATCAAGATTTGCCTGAATTCATGTTTTATTTTTATTATTTCCGGCTATTACTGTCATTACATTGGTAATGACCGACCCAGTGCGTCTAGTTAAGTGTTTACTTGCTAAAAACATTTTTCTTAATTTACAGATTATAATAATCCCTCATAAAGCCTCAATCACGAAAACATAAGGCCTTTGCAAAAATAAATAATAAATCATTTGATTGAAGTATTACTTGTTCGTGACGTCGTAAGGTAACCACAAGCTTTCGATGTTTAGACATTAGGTTATACATACATAGAGATTAATATTTATATCCAAAGAGCTAACACTGATCTATGACTTTAATAGCCCGGAAAAGTTCCAGACAGAAATAAAATCTCCGCGTTGATGTCGAATCTGCGAAAACCGAATGACATCCCAAAGCATTCACATGTATTTCATACTAGCTTTTGCCCACGGCTTCGCCCGCGTGGAATTCGGTTATCGCGCTGTTCCCTCGGGAACTGAGCGTTTTCCCGGGATAAAAAGTAGCCTATGTCACTCCCTGGCCCATAAACTATCTCTATGCCAAAAATCACGTCGATCCGTCGCTCCGTTTCGACGTGAAAGGCGGACAAACATACAAACACACACTTTCACATTTATAATATTAAGTATACTTGGATTAAGCAAACAGTTAAAGATTCAAGGTTTCATCATTTAAACATACCAGAGCATCCTTTTTTCTACATAGGGTTAATAAAAACACTGATTTTTATTCTTAACAACAGCTCTTTCCGCTTGACTTATCACTTGCTTAATTTTGCAAACGTATTGGTTTCATATTCGATAACCGTAGCATTGTGCCTAGCCCTGCAGTCCATTCGCTTCCCAGAATTACAGTTTAAGCGCATGTGTGCGTGCGTTCGAAGGGACCAGAAAATAGGTCAACGGGGGGGTCGACTGTCACTACCATAGCTCGATGTACCCCCATCATGGCACGTGTAAAATCCACTCTGGGTGACCTTCGAATTTTCGAGAGGTCACGATGGCATCGAATCAAGAGCGGAATGGGACCCATTGCTATGGTTTCCGTACACTTTAATTGCTATCGTTTTCGTGTTGCTCTTATTTTAGGAAGCCAGCTTTTGTTAGTAAATATAAAACGTCTAATTCGAGTTTGTTATGATTTTAGATATATTGGTTCGGGAACATTAAATTTGGCGATGGAGCACTTAATTATGTCAGCGTGATTCTGAATGAGGTTCAGCTTTAGTTTTTGTAATAATGATAAATAACAACTTTATATACTATTCTGATTTGGCATAAGTAAATAAACCGGTAGCATCTAATCTTAATGAAAAAATATTTAATGCATGTACAGAAGCTAGAAAAATGTCTTTCCCAGTTCTTTCAAACAGTACCTTAGCAATGTGTGGCCTGTACAACATTAGTTCATCGATTTTTTAAAATAATTAGTTATTTAATTTTTATTACACTTAATTTTTTTTTATTCGACTGGATGGCAAACGAGCAAGTGGGTCTCCTGATGGTAACAGATCACCACCGCCCATAAACAGTTTATTCGAAGATGCAATGTAAAGCGAAATGCTTGATGTTTGGAGCGTGACAGGCGACTTCAGTTGTGTTTTAGGATGGCGTACATTGATAGCAGTATTTAATTTGTATGAAAAAAGGAAAATTCAAAGACTCCATTATTTTAAAAAGTCGCCGAACTAATTTTGTTCAGTTTAACACGGACGGTCTATGTTTTAATTTTTTGCTCGTATTACAGGCCACACCTGGTATAATTGTTACATAGTTGCTAAAACAAACGAAGTGTAGTTACCTACGTATATATTTTTAATTAAGTCTTCTGCTGCTATAGAACTGGTTGCTTTATTCGATGGATACAATAAATTAACAGCATTGTTATTGCAGGCATTTAGTATATCACGGTGAAAGAGAAAACACTAAGCCGCCTTAAAACACTAATGGAACTGGCGAAGAGAAAGTTTGGATATCTAAAGTTTATGATGGATCAATAGACATCATACTTTAACCATGCTCAGGCTCATTAGTTTTTGAGTAATTGCTATAGAAAGAAACGTCAGTTAGCTTTTGATTGATTCAGTAATTATTTTTTTGCTTACGTAGATAAAATAAATTAGCTGTGGCTGGCAACTTAGCGTGAGTCCCACGGAAACTTTACATTGTCCTGGGATAGAAGGTAGCCTAAAATTAATTTTTTTCAATATCAGTTAAGTAGTTTTTGAATTTCTTCATTACAAACAATCACAATCAAATATCTTCTTCACGTTCGTAATATTCTAAAATATTTTATAAAATCCATTAAAGAAAAATATAACACAATACGTATGCAAACAAATACAACGGGCAAAAGGCAACAAATGTGAAAATTTATTAATGTCGATATTTATATTTGAAGTCGATGAATGAGAACTCACTATGATAATTCAGAAGTGCCACGAAAATTCCGCACTCTGTATCACTAAGTTCGCTGACCAATGAAATACGCTCGCGAGTTGTAGCTGAGACAAAATTCGTAGGGCCCCTGACATTGGCTGGCGACCTCACTCCGCCTTTTGGCAATCGCCTTGGCAATGCAGCGGCGCATTCAAGAGGCAGGCGTTCAAAATTTGTACTAAGTAATTATACTGGCGGCCGGGCCTTTGCCTTCGCGGCTTATATCTTACGCGTGTTTACTTCTCTTTGTTTTTCAGATACCCTTATTCAAAAAACATTTGTTCAACTGATTTTAGGCAGCATTAGTATCTTTATCTGGTGATCCAGCTACGCACAGGTTAAAATTAGAAAACACGCGTTTTCTCAGAGATAAGATTAAGCTCGGTCGATTGTTCGCCCCTAAAACTCCTACATAGCAAATCTCATCGAAATATTTAGGGCCGCTTCCGAGATTGAAATAAACAAATACGAGCAATGTATTGGTACAAGAATCGCTCATTAAAAAGTATTAGATTTTGTCTCTCTCTTTGACTTTTTCGTTTGAATCTCACTAAATGTATAAAAAAAATACTTGTGAGAAAAATAAACATAATAACTATCATGAAATGGTCCCAACTGAGCATACTTAATATTGAAATACAACTAAAGAGGTCTGTAATTGGTGAGCAGTGCCATACCTATTTCCAAGTAAACAATTTAAAGAACCATGAACTAACCACATTATTTTTCTCGGCATAATTCCCTAAACTACCCTAGGTTTTTTATCAACAACTACTACCGTAATTCGTATGAACTGTAAAAATATCCATACTATCCATACTGATATTATAAATGCGAAAGTGTGTGTTTTTGTATGTTTGTCCGTCTTTCACGTCTAAACAGAGCGACGGATCGACGTGATTTTTGGCATAGAGATAGGGCCAGAGAGTGACATAGGCTACTTTTTATCCTTATAAAATGCACAGTTCCTGAGGGAACAGACGAAGAAGCGAGCAAAAGCTAGTCTGTCACATAAAATGTATCACTGAGTCTTGAAAATCATGCCTTTAATCATCGTTTCCTTCTTCTTGTGCATCACAATATCGATATTTCATGTTCGGTCGGCTCCCTTAGAAACTACAAGTTGGAGGCAGTCACTTGATCTGGAAAGAGACACTTGATCTCTTCAATTAATATTTTATGACGTAAATCCATCTTCTAAACTTAACTCGTAGGTATACCCAATACTTGTATGGCATATTATTATATCAGTAAGGTTAACCATACATAATGATAAAATCTCTTTAACAAATATGCTAAATGAAATGAAAGGAAGGCCATTAAATGTAAAACTTCCTTATTTGTTAAATTGGGCCGCTCCAAAACATCTGTTGGCGACTGTCACACAAAAGCCGCACCCCTGCAAAGAGTTTTTACGGGAAATTTTGAAAAAAATGTTTTTTTTTTTCATAAAATAGGCGAATTTAAGACACCTATTTGAAGGGTTTTGGTTTTAGTTGCGTTTTAGATTTTTTACCCTATTTAGAAGTTACCGGAATTATAGCTAACCATAGTAGCCATTTCTATGAAAATGGACTAAATCTACGAGGAAGTAAGTATGTATACATTTGGCAAAGAAATCATGAAGTCCAATTCGAAGATCTTACTTACCACAACATACTGACAAGTAAATTTAATTAGCTATATTCATAGCCAGTTGTAAAACGTAGACTCGTTACTTTTTCACTAGTAGTAACTACTTAAACTAATTGAAAGTCAATATTCTGTTCTTTTCAATCAAAAGCTTCTTTTGCAAAAAAGTCGCAGAGAATTTTTAAATGCATATCCTTTTTTTGTCTCCTTACCAGCTCCTTTTGGAGGGCCTTATAAGTACCTACTTAAATTAGCAGAAAGAACTTTTCTCTGAAAACAAACTATAACATCTATAATGCTATGTACCTGTTAGGTAACTTTCAAATTACAATTAAAGCGTTATTGAATTACGGCTTAAAGTTCAACTTAACCTGAAAACGAGTTGTAACGTGCAGACGTCACTTGAGATACGCTCCTCTCCAGACGTGGGTCTGGACGCCGGGATCTACAATTCAAACGGCATCCGTTGCACTTCGAACGTTTTAAGGCTCTCTCATTAGCAATTCAAAGAGTTGGCTTCGGATGCACCAAGCGCCGGCGGTTGCGCGTGCGCGGCGTCCCAGTTACCGGCCCGAGGTCACGGGTTCGTTCCCCGCTAGGTATTGATCGAGCCACCGAGGCCGGAAGTGGGACTCCGGTGCAGCGGACACCAACAGAGCTGGTGTTACCACCTCTTTTCTTTTTAATGAGGCTGCATTGTCGGCTAGTGGCACTGAATGCTCGTAATCTGGCTTTTGAAGGAAGATATGGGGTGTTTCAAAAGTAACATTTAAGTGAGTTAAGAAAATCATATGGTGATTTTACGTCTGCTTATTTCTGTTCATACGTTAGGTTAACTTGAAAAGATCCCTTTTAGGGATAAGTTCGCCTTTGTACTCTTTTTGTTTTGTTGTTTTTGTATTCTTTTTGTGTTTTATGTACAATAAAGTGCTTTACATACATTGGCAGTTTTGCAAGCAATATTACCTCATCAATGTTTCGTTTTTAAAAATATTTCATCTTTTCAAGTTTGAACCAGGAAAATTCATAAAATAAAAAACGCATTAATTTTATTGGGCGTCAACTGTACTTAAATAAATCCAACGCCAAGAAAACAATAACATTAAATCGCCTTCATAAGATATATTTAAATTACAGCATAATAATTTAGCCAGATCCTGTTACACTTGACATTGATACAATACACGTTGAAAGAAGGAAAATCTTGAGGTCTTATGCAGTCAAGGTTCGAACGGATTGCCTTCATTTAGCCGAGCACTGAAGTTGAGAACAACTAAAACTTACTTTTACAGTGTTAAGTAAGTAATGGAATGAATCATTTCGAACAAAAGTGGTTGATGATACATTCGCGTGGATTGCGACGGGGGTGTTATAGCCCCCTTATAAGTACTCCCCAAAGCTGGGTCAATGGCGTTCGTTCACCCGATGCATCTGGCACGTGCCTTAGCATCCTACCCCTTACCCCTCTTTAACCTCTACCCCTCCTTCGCCCACAAAATTATATCGTAACGATCGTTACTAACCTTTAATGGAGCCAGATAAATGTAACTAAGTAGTGCAAGTTTAACAATTGCTTTTGTAATAACTTGGTGCAGAATTTTTCGCTAGTATTTCTAGTTTATCAAGTTAGGACGTAGGTACACCATCAGCCAAATAAATGGTCTATAATTTTTTAAACAAGTTCCTATCAAATAAATATGTCTATGGAGTCGAACTTTCCAGTTGACAAACACGTCTCTTGGCATTATTGTTTTATGACATGCAAACGATTATCAACTTTAGAGTGGTAGACCACATATTTGGCTGATGGTAGGTACTATCGTACCAGCTGAATTGTGACCCTTTATGGAACCGTTTTACAGGTGTCATAGGTTCATAGGTATATTGCATTGACTGACAAGGAAAATCATTTTAAATGTCTGAGTTGGACTATACTACAACTATAACGTCAAATCATAGATGTCAAATCTTCGGTTAAGTAAATTTCTGCAACCATAAAATAATGTAATTGTCTTCGAGATGGTAATTTGGTACAATTCACACTTACCGTAGGAACATTCTACGGTGGGTCAAGAATGAAATGATTCCGCGGTATTTATTTATTGTACATAAGTGCGTTACATAAACGAAATATATGTTGTTATGTCGAATTTTATTTGTTATAGTCTCTATTTTTAGGTACAAAATGGTACTTGTTGTAGTAGTCTAAATTTAGCCTGGCAGGTATTACGTCACAGGACGCATCTAAATGCCGTTTAAAGGCGAATAATCATCGATCGTATGTCTGTCCCGTTTACTCTTATGCGTAATTTAGCAGTGAGAGAGATGTGTATTCTGTTTCATGCCGTATGACGTCACTGGGAGGCTCGTCGTATTGGTCTCAGAATCAACAGGTTACAATTGCTTCTCGTGTTGAACGTCAATGGCGATGATTATAATTTTATAAGGAACTATATTTTCTGTCACTTAAATTTAAATTGGTCACTAAACTGCGATACCCTAATTATAATATCTATCCCTAAGAAATGTATAAGTCATCATATTAATCAGAACTGTCTCTAAGTATGAGTCATCACTGTCATCAGATTAATGTAAACCTGTACCTATATCCTAAATTATAGTTTGATCATCAAAATTCGATCACCAAAATAATAGAACTGTCACCTAATAAATAGATGCAAAAAATAAAATTAAAAAAAGCCCGTCTGCCTTAAAATACTAAACTTTAAGTTAGCTACTAAACAGAGTTCTAGCCCACTACACTTGTTCTTCTTTTTAGTATTTTGAAGGCAGTCGGATTTTTTTACTTTTTTTATTTTATGTTTTTTTTATACTTAAACAATCATATAAATGGACTGAAAAAATTGTTTTTGGAATATTTTAATAACTAATTTCGTGATAATATCCATAGCTTTTGTATATGTATACCGACTCAGTTGATAACTTTTATTTTTAATAATAAGATGATAACTTATATTTTTAATAATAAGAAAAAAGTATTTCGTTAAAAAAATAATTTTGAATACAAGCTTTTTTGCTGACTGTACTTTTTCTTGATTGTACTTTCATCGTCATCTAAACTACATTTCCGTACCAAATTTCAAGTCGATGCCAGTAACCGTTGAAGAGTTCCGTCCTTCAGAGACGATCCTGGCTGGACCACTAGGAGGTCACTATCCGATTATTGTATTGTCATCAGATTTACATAAGTATGCCAAATTTTAAGTCAATCCGGCCACTGGAAGTGGGTCAAATTCACCTTGCAAGATTTGACCCGCACATTTGTACATACAGACATACATCATACCTACATTGCAAGTTAAATGAAAGCTTGTAAAAATGGGATATTGTCAGGAAAATATTAGAAATTAAAATGGTTTCAAAAGCATTTTTTTCAGTCCATTTACATGACGTCTTAGAAAAAAAATGGACCACCATTCAGAATCATAATTTGCAAGCTTATCTGAGTTCAAAACTATTCACAGAATGCGGTCCTCTAATTTTTCATACTAAATTCCCTCCAGAACCCGCTCTAACTGTTATAATTTTCTTACACTGTGGCTAAAGTACCAAGCACTTTTTGGATCAGATCCTTTAACGAAATTAATAAACCAAGTGTTAAATAGTATGAGAACAGTATGCATCTAATTTTTCCTATGCACCGTTCTAGACTCAAGCAATAAATAGCGTAGCTTGCATATCTACGCACGGCGGTCTAAATTTATCTTGCGCGAGGGTACTACTGGTAGGTCAGTGACGTTCCTTCACCCTGCACTAACTAGGCCAGCATGTACCACCCTTGCATCGCTGTGTGCCGAGTACAGAGTACATCCTATGCTCGCCCCCTTTTTTGAGTCCTTTGACAACGCTCCGCTTTTTATGCAGTCTGTGAACGTGTCGTTCATGCTCCCGTTAGGCCTTTGAAGGAAGTCCCTTAGTGTAAGTCCAAAGAAGGTAGGTACTTATGCTTTTACTAATGGTGGACGACTTTGAAATATTCACTTTATATTTTTCGCGGTAAAGTTGCATATTACGTTATACTTACGTAAAGAGGAGCCTTCTTAAGAAACGTTGGTTTTTAGTTGAATAAGAATGTTCGACCAATTTACCGCCTATTGAAAGAAAACACATTATCTTTGGTAACTTCCATTGAAAAGTTAGTATACTTAAAAGTAATTTAACAAAAAAACCGGCCAAGAGCGTGTCGGACACGCCCAAAATAGGGTTTCGTGGCCATTACGAAAAAGTAAGTAATATTATTCTAAGGATTTCGTATTTTGTACGGAATATGCCAAGTTTATGTATATTTTATACCTAATAATTCTCAAGAAAACATAACCGTTATAGTTTCCTTGTAAGTTTGATATACTTGCTACCATCCTGAATTTTTTCAAATTTTACACCCACCGGTTTAGATTTTAGAGGGGTGGAGGGGCGCTCGATTTTAATGAAAATTTGCACTTTGAAGTTAAATATTTTGCAAACAAATCACTGAATCGAAAAATTGTCTTAGCAATCCCCTGATGATTTTAAAAAACCTATCCAACGGTACCCCACACTACAAGGTTGGATAAGAAAATAAAATCGCCCCCTTCTTACGTCTATGGGAGGTACTCTAAAAAAAGTTTATATATATTTGTGCAAAATTACAGCTTTCTAGCATTGATAGTCCCTGAACAAAGCCGCGGACGGACATACAGACAGACATGGCGAAACTATAAGGGTTCCGTTTTTGCAATTTTGGCTACGGAACCCTAAAAATCAACACAAAAACCAGCCAATGTGAGTCGAAAACGAAATTGTCCACGGAAAGATCCATACCACCGTGGAAAAAACTATGTATTTTCTTTTATGCGGACCATATTTTTGCTTTTAGCTTTATTTTGATTTTAACTATTATTTAAACATACCACTCATACATAAATCACATAATATATTTGTCTGACTGACGTATTGTATCATAATGCGTCAGAATAGTTTTGATACCATTGTACGAGGGTTTGAGCCACCAGATCATAACAATTCTCACCGTATCAAAAAATTTGTTGTTGTGCTACCAATTTCACGTCACCGACACGTTAGACAGTCAAATATTTACGTGCCATTAGTCATTAGTCATTAGGTACTGTAGTGCCATAGTAAAATACTATGTGGAAATTGCATCTTTCGACCTAAGACTATTCAAAAGATACAGACAGTGGAGTCTGTGTATTATTTTGTTACTAAGTTTTAATCTTATTGCAAACAAGAAAGAAAGACGTCCACTGCTGGATATAGGCCTCCCCCAAGGCTCTCCACTCAGACCGGTCTTGTGCTTTTCGGATCCACCGCGATCCCGCGATCTTAACCAGGTCGTCGCTCCATCTTGTTGGAGGCCTACCGACAGCTCGAGTATAATGATTGTAGTCATCAGACAATGTGATGTCACTGTGACTTTTTTGCGCTAAGGTTCTATTCTATAGTGTGTCGTTCAGTTGGTTCGACGTGATTATGCGAACGTAACAGATAGTGTTAAATATGCATCGTAATTTGACCTTGAATGCTAAGACGTAAATATAATCAGTAAATAGCACCTTAGCGTGCAATGGCTTATACCCAATGCCATTATACCTATACTGACTACATTTTAAACCAACATTATGCTAATCTTGACGATCGGAAAGTTCAGTAGTAAGAGAAACTAACTACGAAGCAGGGAATCCCAGGGTCGATTCCTGGCAAATATTATGTATGAAAATACTCATGTTGGATTCCACATCTTGGATATTTCATATCTATGTTTTTTTAATAGCCTATATAACGTTCGAATACTGGGCAAAGGCTTGACCTCCACAGCCCCCGGTTTGACGGTATGTCAGACCAATCTTTTGCGTACAGTCAGCTGCACCAATATCTGAAAACACAAAGCGCCCGCGCATATCTGACACGACTCTGTTTCTAGGGCCAGTAGGACGTTGTCATTTGCTTGCTCTCCTGTGGCAGATAATAATGCAGGTGCCTGTACGTCTTCTTTTTGGTCTCCCTCGCGTCACTGGCCGTTCTTTGGCACCCACCAAGTGTGAGCCTTTGTGGGTGTTTTTATCTAAATAAGTATATTTATCAGTTGCCTGAGGGTATATAAGTAGTACTCGTATTTGCTTGGCTTGGGACGAGATAAATTATTTAGTGTCAATTGACACAAGATTTTTATTTATTATTTGCCTCCACCCGCGGGTTCGCTTGCGTGAGATATGGCGGTTGAATTGAAATTCCAAGATTACGGGAATCTATTTAAAACTACATTAGGATCTTCATCCATATTGTATGTATGTATGTAAATAAATATTTACCTCTACACTCGGTAGTTGAGATACCGGGATTTTTAACCGACTTCAAAAAAGAAGGAGGTTATCAATTCGGTTGTATGTTTTTTTTAAATGTTTGTTACCACAGAACTCCGTCATTTATGAACCGATTTGATTTTTTTTTTGCGTTCGTCTAGGAATGTTGTATGCGAAAAGTCGAACAAATTAAATCATGACCCAGGGTGGAACCTTTGTGCTACTAATGTCATGTTGATATCTCATACTTTTTCAAGGAAATCATAGTGAAATTGATTATTAAAAAGTTCCACCCTGGGTCATGATTCAATTTGTTTCACTATACCATCAGCCAAATATGTTGTCTACCACCCTAAGTTGCCCATCGTTTGCATGTCATAAAATAATAATGCCAATAGACGTGTCTGTCAACTTGAAAATTCGACTTTAGGGACAAATTCATTTGATAGGAACTTGTTTAAAAATTGGTAGACCACTTATTTCGCTGATGGTACATGCGGATCGCGGAAATATTACTTTATTTTATTTTATTTTAATGATAACATATAACACTACCTATCATTATAGGGACACCCAATGCGATTATTTATATTTACACATTGATATACTTAAAGTTATTGATAACATAAAACACAATAAGAAATAAAGGTGTCCTGCGTTATCTATAGCTATTTGAATACCAAATTTCTTCCAAATCCATCCAGCTAATACTCATGGAAAAGTAGGTACTAACAATAAATAATATTTCTTAAAATCAGATAAAGTATAGGATCAATGATCATGAATTTTAAAGCAATAATTACTTACAATTACAACACTGACTTACCTTGCGTTGCTAATTAAGTGTAATCTTCGATGTATTTTTTTAAAGAATTTTACTTTATTTGACCGACAAAAATTCCCCTGCATCTGTGATATAACGGAAGTTAAAATTGTGTCCAATCCCATCCTAGTACTAAAGTTATGAATGAAAAATTTGTGAATAAGTTTGGATGTTTGTTCTTCAGTACCACAATAACGGCTTGATGAAATTTGACATTTTCCGCGGGTTAGAGGTACCTAAGAAAAATCACGCAGGCGAAGTCGCGGGCAATTGCTAAGTTAATAAGAAGCAGATAAATTTTCATGGTGTGTGAAGTCTGGAAAATAACGTAACGCCATTAAATTATGCGTAGTAAATCTGCAAGCTTGATTTTCACTTATTTTCATTTTTCTCCTGCGGTCGAATTTCACTAAAAATTTAATACATTTTACAAACACATGCGTGTTTTTTTATTGAATACTAGCTTTTGCCCGCGGCTTCGCCCGCGTGGAATCCGGTTATCACACGCTGTTCCCTCGGGAACTCTGCGTTTTTCCGGGATAAAAAGTAGCCTATCTCACTCTCTGGCCCATAAACTCTATCTCTATGCCAAAAATTACGTCGATCCGTCGCTCCGTTTTGACATGAAAGACGGACAAACATACAAACACACACACTTTCGCATTTATAATATTAGTATGGATAAAATAACGTCTATTCATAAATAGGCATCATAAAATTAAAAAATATATATGTTTCGTCCAACGCCCGCCAACGCTACACTAGTTTTATCTAATTACGCCTTCTTCATGATGGTGTATACTGTCACATAACGTTTCAACTTTTATCCATGTACGCTCCGGTTTCGATTTCACACGGAAACACCTTAGTGCTGGCACCACAACTCGAAAACTGGTACAGTATTGCAAAATCCTCCTAGAGCATGGGTTTCTCAATGAATATTACATGTAATGCAATCGATGTACTGATGCGCCATGCAAAAATAATTGCTGTCATGAAATAGCATCAACTTTAAATACTACAGTGGCCTGTGTAAGAGTGGATAGAATGTCTAAGTCAGCCAGGCCAGCAAGAGCCAAGGCTAGGTTGCGTCGGGGCACCGTTAGATTCCAAATCGTATTCATTGAAACATAGAGCGGTAAATGCCACGGCTGTAACGCTCAATGACGTTCGTTGACTCGAGCGTTCGATGGCAACGACGCCGGGTGCACTGCTGGTTTTCCTTCTCCATTTTCATATGCATATTGCGATTAGAAACTATTTGCTATATTTAATAATTTAGCTGGAATTTTTCCATGCCATTGCATGTTTAACAATCATGTCAAAGGCATTAAAGCTGCACATGTGTCAAGAAAAAGTTTTCGCTCAACAAATTCAACTGCTTACTTGATCATATCAATAAAATCTATAAACGTATTTTGGGTATTTATAAAACATCAAGGAAGAATAAACGTTACATACATATAATTTTACGATAATGTTCGCTGTCAATAATACAATAACCGCTAAACTACCCTGTCGACAATGCTGAAAATCGATAGTGTTGTTGACCTGTTCTGTCAATAGTCACAGCGTGTCGTATCGTCCATCCTCTCGCAAGCACCAGGTTCCGATGGCCCCTAGTGCGTCGCGCTTCCGTTCACGCGTCCGTCTATCTGCACAACGTGAGGGGTCTCCCTCGAGTGGCCGGTTAGGACGCGAGGCTTGGAGCTCGTGACCCAATTTCGCAGCTGCTGCTTCCAGCAGCGGTGCTGGGCTGCGGGGCGCGCGGGGGGCGGCCCGTGTCAATGCCGTTCGTTGACTCGAAGCAGCGGAGTCGGCGCGGCCTCCAGCTTACATAACCACCGACAATGAGCGAGCGCTCACCCACCGCAGCGCCGCTCGCCGCGCGTGATGCAGCCGACGCGAAAATTTCATATCCTAGTAGTTATAGTACTATCGACCCATTAGGTTCCCGATTCAGACCCACCGTAAAACATAGTTTCGTAATGAATGTAACACAGTATGTTTCATAATGAATTCCCTCGCAAGTAGGTAGCGCGATGTAACTTTTTCTGTGAAAAGGTTCCACAAAGTGGGTTACGATTAAATTACTCCGTAATTCTACGCTTCTAATATTTAGCTTGACAACTATTTATTACTATACACAGTCTGTTCAGGTATGCAGAGAGAAGACATGTAAAACCACATCAATGAATATACCCATTCGAATTTCAGTATTATTATTTAAAATGCTTTACTAATATCTAGTAGAGCAGTAGGAAATTACCGCTGCATCATTCTATGCATCAATCGAAGATTTGGCTCTAGCGGTATTAAGACTTGCGCGTATTTTCACTTTAAAAATCGAATCCAGCCTTGAAATATCCGCAATCGAATTATGTACAACTAATGTACAAATCCTTGGTAGTGAAACTATGGTGTTTAAAGTCACTTGTGCACTTAAATGTAATAGTACTCTTACCAGAAACCGATAAATAAACCCATACTCATCTGTAAATTAGTCGTTTCAAATTTATATTTATCTGGACACAATCGAAATTTAAATATTTTTACTAATAAATATAATTCTTTCAGCCGTGGTGGCCGAGTGGTTTGACCTATGGCCTATGGCCTCTCAAGCAGAGGATCGTGGGTTCAAACCCCAGCTCGCACCTCTGAGTTTTTCGAAATTCATGTGCGGTATTACATTTGAAATTTACCACAAGCTTGACGGTGTGAAGGAAAACATCGTGAGGAAACCTGAAAATACCCGCGAAGCAATTCAATGGTGTGTGTGAAGTTCCCAATCCGCACTGGGCCCGCGTGGGAACTACTGCCCAAGCTCTCTCATCTGAGAGGAGGCCTGTGCCCAGCAGTAGGACGTATATAAGCTGCGATGATTCCTTCTCTGAAAATGGTTTTATTAATACAACATAACACAATATAATTACATTCGTTAAAATGTATCACTATTTTGTCACTTCTACTGGACAGGCCTAGCTTAGTACTTAGGTGTCACGGGAAATTGTTTTTTTTTTAAAGAAATCTGCCGCAGATCGTTTTAATCTATTCATGAAATGTAAACTAATTAATTGTTTCAATAAAATTTATTCTTATTCAGTTAAAAACGCAAATGTATTTCTCATTTCATTTTACCAATGAAACTCAAGTGTCCCTATTTTCTCACTAGTACCGTAAAACGGGGTAAGTAGGGACAAAATTGAAGTTCAAACCTAGATAAAAAATATTTTCTTATGTGGCAAGTTGATTTTTATGGATAGAAAATGTTCCGGTGGTTTGAATTTTAGTTAAATAATGATTATCTGTCGTTTAGTTTCATAGTTTAAACAATGAACACTAAAATATAGGCAAATCCCAGCCCACCCCGTAGTGGGGCAGAAGGGATAGGAAGAAATAAAAAAATGACGATAGTAAATTACCAAAAAAAAAGGAGATATAATAATATGAAAACCACCACCAGTGGACCATCAGTGGTGTAGCGGTATAGCACGCGGTACGGAATACCGAGGACCTGGGTTCGATACCCAGTGATGGTCTTATTTTTCTGGTTTTTCTGTGCATCTATATTTCAGTTTGTATTTTCAATTTATGTTTTACGGGATGACCGTAAAAGTAAAAATTACGAATTGAAATAAAAAATACAAAAAGATTCCAAAAAACCAATCTTAATATAATAATATGTCTAAAAATACAACTTAACTACTTTGCAGCAAACTTAGCCAGAAATTTTAAGTAGCAAGTGAAAACACAAAATATTACTTCTACCTACTTACTGCCCCCGGCAATCCCTTCTCTCCCCGTTTTACGGTATACTACAAACGATGATAGTTTTTGAAATTTTAGCAGCAGTTTGGTGACAACATCTGCTGAACCAGCTACCTACCTTGTTTGTTTAAATACTTCCTGTTTATTCAATTTTAATGCGCATGTGCTACCAAACCAATTGTTACGTGACTTATTCTCAGAAAATGTCAAGCGTTAGTATAAGAACATTCTACGATGGAAACTGTATAAAATGGTGCGATTGTCATGTCGTGCTTTACATAACTTGACTACATAGTTTCGGAAAATAACGTTTTAATTCGGTTATTTAGTAAGCCCGCCCGATCGTATATAGTCATTCACGATGACGCCTGCCGTGGCTGTGGATGGCACTAGGTATTCTTCATCTAAATTTGTTTATAAGTAGGTGGCTACTTAACTGTATGTAGGTAGGTGCCGTACCTATAGTGTCATATTAATTAATTCTGCCCGAACATGTTGTTATTATAAGTCTCGAGTTACGTTATCGTAAAACCACCCACCTATTTGTTATTACTTATTATGGTTTATTTTGAAATATATTATTATAGTCCTGGGAAAAATATTTTTATAAATTCGCTTTAAAAAGGATACTTATCTAAAAGTTACCATTGATACTTATCGACGATAAATTTTGTTAAATTAAAACAGAAATAGGTACTAACCGACTTGTCATTGTGTTTGTGTAGGATTTAATGTAAAAATCATTAATCAAAAATCGAAGAAAATACACACAAAAGTTCAATTTTATTGAAGAAACTCTTCGATTTTTGAAGTTGATCTGATCATATAATCAAAAGAACTTCTTTAAAAATGTCTAACTTTCATAAACATTTATCTTTTCTGAACTATTTCCGTCTGAGTGCATTGCGCCTTCGCGGGAAAGAGAAAATTATATTCTTGACAGCAGAATATAATAGTGGTCCGCTTGAATGGAATAGAGTCATCGACGAGGCGCGATTGTCGGGAGCTGGGGCTGGGCGGGCGGCGCGCGTCTCGGACCGAAAGTGAAAGATAAGCAGGGGGGGGAGGGCCCGAGTGGCGCCGCGGCGCGTCGCTAGCGCGCCGAGTGCAGCGCCGCAGCCTCACGCAAACAAAACTTTAGTTAGTAACCTACTTCCGTGCGGGCGTCGCGAGCGCGATACCTCCGCTCCATTCGCTTGGCTCGCTTCGCTCTTCTACCGCGCTACGATACTGTATGACTGTTTCAGTGATACGCGTATTAGTTCACGAACTTTATTAAGGCCCAGTTGTTTTGAATGGACAAATTCACACATGTGACCCGTGGACAAGGACTTTTGCCAAAATGTTTTACGGTGAGAACGTTTGTTTACGATGTATTGTCGCTATATTGTCCCGCTTTTTTGTGTTTGGTTTTACATTTAGTTTTGTCAATGCACTTTTATAGTTTATTCGGACATTTTCTGGTCGCCCACGCACACACCAAAACGCGTTTTTTTATATTAAATATGCGAAATGTTGGTTGTTTATGCAACTGAAATATGTAAACTTTAAAAATAAAATAGTGACTTAGAATATTGTTACCTTATAATATTGTGCAAAAGATTGTAAGAAAGTAGCTCCAAGAATCTAGTCTAGCTTAAGTTTTTATTTCGATAGGTACCTACTCAGCCTATGGGTATAATTTTATCTAAAACATTCTTCATTACACTTATTAAAAAGTTTTATTTAATAAAACCATAAAAGACACCATTTTGCTGCAGTTCGATTTATATCGAATTAATATCGTACTAATTAAGTAGATCTAAGTTTGAATAGCGAATGGCGGTCATTTAGCTGGCGGCCATCTTGGATTTTAAGCGACGGTGTCGCCATCTAGAGGTTATTTAGTTTGTCTTCAACAAGATACCCATTTCTACCAAGTCGGAGTCTGAATTAGCTTTTTACTATTTGAAAGTATTACCAATTACGAATTATTACTATTGCTTTGTATCCAATGCTATTTTTGGTTTTTGTTTACTTCATTTGTTTGTCTAAGCGATTACGATTAGTTTATCAGATACATACTTTAAAATTATTATTAATTCATTGAGTTAGATTCTGAGGAAAGTATGACACGGATGAAACCGTAATGACCACGCGGATACTTGATTTGATAGTTTAAGAATTAAGTATTTAAAGATTCGTCTTTAAGCCTCAGACCGTCCATACTAAAGACAAAGTCGGTCTCTTTCTGTAGAGCACAATTAAGAGTTCTCAACCTGTGGTCTACAGAAATGACGTTCTATTAGGGGCTTCGCAAGACGATATAGGTACCCTTAGGTCCCGGCACGTATCTAGAGGTACATAAGGTCATTATTTCCTTATAAGGGCTAAACAATTACAACCCCTAAAGGGAGAAGCAAGATGGAGAACCCTTGCATAAACATCGAATAGGTATCAGTTATGTCACCTCATCTAAGACATTATTTCGACGCCTTAGGCATTTAATAATATTATTGCGGATAGCTAGATCAAATTACTAACCATCAAATAGCCACTTTATTGAACAAAGACACGTTAGTGCAATGAGAAACATGCGTAACACAGAATAAAACAAAAACAACAGGTAAATTCAAGTACCTACGCAATACAGTCATATAAAACCGAATATTGGGTCGGTAAATACGACACCGAGCGTTTATAGTATGAACTCGTGCTCGGCTCAGCTCATCCCTACTACCGGTCGACCTGCAAACGCGCGTTAATAAACGTGTGCGCGCGACGCGTTAAATGTGGATTTTTTTACGAAAACGCGCACACTTTCTGGCCGTGTGGGCTCTCGAAACTAGGTCGGTTCAGTGACCCATATGTTTACCTAACGATTGTGCGCGCGGCCTGCTGTAGCCTCGCGGCTTATCATTATCATATATAGCGTTCGCATTTTCGTTTAGGTTATCTACCGGGCAACCTGTCTCCTGTTGTTACGATAAAACACGCTAGCGCATTTAGCAACCAGTGCACTGTGAATACGAGCCAAAGTATGGTAACGTGGGTACGATGAACGGATAAACTGATACATTCTATTGATTGAAATATCAAGTCATAATGGATGTGCTCCAGTCACCTTAGGAATTGCCGAGAGGTCACTAACATTAGTCCTACACATAACACCATTTAACATTGTACCTGTTTTCCGTACCTATTGCTTAATATGTAGTATTCACTAGTTATTGTATTGTATTAAAATTACAGATAGTAAGAACAACACGTGTTCAACCAAATTTTAGCGCTCAAACTTTCGTGCAACTTTCTCTAGACATCCTTCCTTAATGATTTAAATTTTGAGCTCGAGAAAGATTGATGCTCCTACGGATTAGATCTCGCTGACAGGCACTTCATAGCAATGAAGCATCACGGGCCCACTGCACGCCAATCCAAACTAAACCTTCAGGTTCACGTCTCAAAAGATATAACAAATTAGCATGCGAACTTGACAGGAGTGTAAGTACATGCCTACATAGAACCACAATGACAAGGTTGGTGAAAGTTGGTGACGTCACAGTCAGCGTTTCAAAAACGATGTTGGCGCCAACTGTTTAACGAAGTTATTATGAATATGAGAGACGAACTCAGTGCAGGAAGATAAAATAATACTTAACGCGTTTGAAATCAGTCTTGTTTTTAAGTGTAAAGAATGTTGCAATATAAAACGTAGAAGTGCTGCCCTCGCGTCAGGTTTTTTATATTCCTGGTATGCCTTTACATTTCCTTCAAAATTATACCAATGTCCTGAAATAATAAATGCTTTCATATGTTTTTTTTTGTGTTTGAAACACTTGTGACATTATTTTTTTTGCTGATGTACCTACATTTATTTAGGTTTATACATAGATAATTGGTTGTTTGTACGTTTTTGCTCCTGCGGAAGAATAAAAAATTAGCATCTCTCTATCCCATAGTAATTTAAAAATTCGCTTCTTAGTTATTTTAGTCAGTCAACCATTATGCCAGTTAAGTTTCTATTATAAAAGTACAGATTGTGAATAATCCGAAAAACTTCTATGGTACGAGTACAAATCACAGAATAAGCTAGCTAGCTTTTGACAATGCCGACAACAATGTACGCAAGCGTGGACTCTTAATTAGTAACCCAGGCTGGTTACCTTCAAACGCTTGAATCGACTATCGCCCTTCATTTTGTTAGCGCGTTCCATACTTTGCCTTCACGAAGGTGAGGCTACACTCATGCGGCTCCATCGAATCATCTCATTCACTACAATCGCGACGGCGGTTTGCGCGAGTAGGATGGCTCAATTTATGCGTCGTTACAAGTAGTTGGTCTAGCGCGCGGCACAGGCCTAAGGTCGCCTCAGCAAAACGTAGATAGATGCGTCAACGAACTCGGACAAGGTAGCACGAGGAATGTATTACTAGCTACTTGTACGTTGTGCGTTATAATCGCGTGCGTATCGAGCGTGATGCTTCTGAACGTCAGGGCTTGTACACTGGACATGTCTTAAGTTTCATCTGCAGGATGAAAATCAAAGAAATAGCATCGAGATGAGGTATATCAATCTTTAACACTGTATACTTCTCAGCACAGCTATCCTACAAGATAGCCGTAAGGTACACCAGGATAGCCGTTTTGAGAAGTACAATGTTGCGCGTAGAGTAGATTCATCAAATATGGAGAGAACCTACCATGAGCAGCATGCTGAGCGGCCCTTCTGGCTGCTCGCCCTCTCTCCGGTAAGCTATAACAGCCGTCTGAGGCTAACAGCAACAGTTCGTCCAAAAAAAAAGAAAGAGGTAGAAAAATGGTTTGCAAAATTCGAGAACAACTCAGTGACTTTGGCTTATACGTTACTTCCTAAAACGATAGCCTAAACATGAGGCTATTGATCCCACCGGTGAAGTTCACAGTCACAGGAAAGATTACGCGTGATCCCCGATATAAATTAACTATTATGTGTCTAAAAATGTACCTATGCCAATTCAGTTGTTATCAAAGCACCCAGATGAATGCTATATTTGTATATAAATCAAATAACTACGTAAATTATACTGGAGTAACTGCCAGCAACTCCGAATAATTTACATCCATGCATGAGCAATGAATTTGCTATGCCGTTTTATGATGCGGTCGCATGAGGATCTGGCCCGGTACTACTAATAGAAGTGCAAAATTCGAACTTCGTATCTTTCCATCCCGCTGACGCTTATATTATTTGATACAAGAGTGAGAGGGACGGTGCGATACGAACTTTTATTTTCGAATTTATCTGGTACTACGTTATCCTCATTGACGTTGCAGTAATCGCATTTCCGTCATTCGCACGTAAAGTATAATACGGTGTTTCTGTTCTTCTCTCGTACCTATTTTTATTATTGCTCCTGTTATAGGGTACTTGGTGGGCCCTATTTTGTTGAAATTTCGCCAGTATTACTTGCAATGCAAATGACCTACGTATCACTGACCCCGCACATTCGCCTAATTTGAGCAGTGAGCACTCTCCTTTTACAAACGCGTAGTATCTACGGATTAAAGTCAACTGTTTCTTGGCATGAAACACGAAAACTATCCAGTGGTCTCAAGAACAGACGCGTGAAATATTTTATGAATTCAAAGTCTTAAAATAATTTACGACCTACGACCAGAATAAGGCGCTATTTTGTTATTCAACAGAATCTTATCAATTGTTTATTTCCATTGTTATCTCATAGACTTGGTACGACCTTAGAAAGTATGTTAGTCGTTTCAAGGAATTAATGCGTGTACGAAAAATAACAGTTCACCTACTCTTAAGTATTGAATGAAGTTGGTAGGCTACTTATTAAAAAAAAATATGGGAAAATTACACCACTTAATTTAATCCCAAACTTGTTATATGAGTGCTAGGCAACGGATAAACACTTTTATAAACATACTTAATACACATTAATCTTCCTAAACACGCGAGCGATTATACGATCTGCCTAGCTTGACCGAGGAAAGAACCCGATACCTACCTATTGCTACGTAGTCTGGTTTTCAAACTACTAAGCTATCTGTCCTTATTTATAGTATTATTATCTGTATGTATATGCACTGTTGTTGAGCCGTTCCTAAACGGGCAAGAGGCAAGCGGTTGTCTAAAATTAAGGTCAATGATGACATAGTTATAAAATTGACGTTAAACACTGCGCGGACGCCGATGCACGGTTGTATTGCTAGCTACATACCTACGTAAAAAAACATACAAAAAGAAGAATTTATTAAAATATATTTTTTTTAAATTTGTAGTGTGCATGTCTCTAATTAAAGTAAATCATGTGGTATTTTGCATTTCACATAAGATAAGTAAGGGTGATGAAATATAGGTCCCGAGATTCTCAAGAGATCCATGGAAAATCACAAAAAAAACTATTTTTAACCGACTTCAAAAAAGGAGGAGGTTACCAATTCGGTTGTTTTTTTTTCTTTTTTTTATGTTTGTTACCTCAGAACTCCGTCATTTATGAAACGATTTGAATTATTTTTTTACGTTCGTCTAGGAATGTCTTCAATTAGGTCCCATAAGCACCAAATCAGGATCTGATGATTGGATCTTAAGGAAATCGAAGGAACTCTTCAAATGTTGTAGGGACACCTATATTTGGATATATTTAGTAGTAACTCGTGCATTTGCTCTTGAAAATCATCATTTGGTGAAGTGGAACTGATGATGAAGACCACAGTTGTCTATCGGAGTTACTACTCGATAAGAAGTATTTCACGGGTTAAATTTTAATTACTTTGACACAGTTGCTAAGCAATTTATGCTCCTCGTAATGCATGGTAAAACGGGTGGTGAAGCACCAGGACTCCTCAATAATGAACGTCTCTGCATAGGAAACAGCAATTTTTCGTAAAATGTGACGAGCAGTTGATATTAAACTATTGTATCTTATATTATTTACACCAAAAAGCGTGAAAAAAAATTATAACAAAAAATTGAAGCGACTACAAAAAACCATGAAAATATTTTTCTACCAGTCTGAAGTCGGTCGGTGCCTCAGCACGAGTCAGCAGGAGTGATTGAAGCCCAATATAAAGTGCGTAGGTGAGGTAGATGACTATGGGTCCACTCCTGCTGGCTCGTGCTGAGGCACCGACCGACTTCAGACTGGTAGAAAATTATTTTCATGGTTTTTTGTAATCGGTTCAATTTTTATTATAATTTTTATTTATTTAGTGATACATATATGACATTTTGCACATGTGTCCTTCATACAACGTACCTTAATGAAAACCAATATGTAGGTGTCGGTTTCAAGTAAACTGCCAGACCTAATGGTTCACGCGAGCGAAGTCACGGGTGAAGGCAAAGTTATAAATGTTTCAATAAATTATGCCAGGAACCGAGACATCTCTAATCATACGAAAATTATGACTACAGATAAACCGCAGTGTCATTCAATATTAAAATAGTAATAATGTGTGGCAACAGGACGGCGTGGGCGCTGTCACCTACAAAATGTTTATTGCAATAGTAAGGATTGATACCTAACCTAATGACTCAGACTGGCCTATAGAAACTGTCGCTAGCTAACTAGCTATACACATGTCAAATTCTATAACTTTGACTTTGTTCCGCAGTCAACTAGGAACCCTTATTTTCTTTTTTCGTCCGTTCGGACAGGCTAAAGTCAGGGAACATATCGCCTCGTCATCAGTTTATACTTGTATTTATTATTATTATTTTAACGTCTATATTTTATTTCCATGTCAATTCAATAAATCTTCTTCAGCATTTTCTTTCCCAACGTTGTCATATCCAATTAAACTTCTTCAGTATTTCTTTCAATGTTGTCACTTCTAATTAAACTTCATTAGTATTTTTTTCTTTCTATATTGTCTTATCCAGTTAAACTTCTTCAGTTATTTTCAAGTCCGGTGTTTAAATATTTAATCCAGAAAATACAAGATAATGCTTTAAAACTTCTATGATTTACCTTCAGATTGACAACCGATCTGCAAAGAGTGTAAAAATTGAGAAGAAACTATTGAAAGATAGAAAACATTTATTCGTGACAACATGACAAACAAATGAACATGTCAGGAAATGGTCCTAAATAACTCTACAATAAATGACAAAAAAGAGTTTAATAAAACTGTTAAATAATTAAAGCTCCCATTTAATCATGTATTTTTGTTACATGCATTGTCTCATGCATTACGATGACATTCTGATGTCTATGGTCTCATTATTTGAATAAAATATTGATGAACAACTAAAAATAGTAGTTAAAGGTTGCATTCATACATTGTTCTATTGCGATTCTAACACACTAGCATTAATCAGGGACTCTGACCTGAATCATCAGCAGGGATACTACGAAACTCGAAACTCGAAGTTCGTATCGTACCGTCCCTCTCGCTCTCGTATTAAATAGTATAAGTGTCAGAGGGACCGCACGACACGAACTTCGAGTTTCGAGTTTCGTAGTAGCCCTGCAGTCCCTTACGCACGATAGCTAATAACTGTGCAAGCATGACTGATTGTGCACTCGCAACATACGTATTGCTGTAGTCTATGCATGTTAGAGTCCTGTCCAGTACAGTCACAATCGTTAATTTGAGACCCACTTAAGATCGAATATCTGTCATTTTGTATGACTTTTTCACGAAATGGGTCCCAAATTAACTATCGTGACTGTACCTATACAAACGTTCATCGCTGGTATAAATCATCTGACTCACATCAGAAAGGGATACATTGTCCACTGTTTATACGCGACTTCGTAATCGTGAACTTTAGGTATGGCAGCTACGTGGAATCGAAATACCCGAATTTTACCAATTTTAATAATTCCCAGCAATTACATAGTAATTCATTTAAGTTGCAAGAAGAACACCTGATCAAAATTTCATGTCTTCAGACATAGCAGTTGCGATTCTGGGATTTTATCCCGTGGGAATATTGGAACAAAAGTAGCCGTATTATTCCCGCGATCCATTAATCGACAGACCTACTAAATTTTAATCTATTCCTTCCAGTCGATTCAGCGTGAGAGTTAACAAACGCGCGCTCACAAATTTTGGACCTGTTTATACTCACATCAAAAAAGTCTTAGGTAATCAATCACTATCCATAGAAAAATTTCATGTCGGACGACCTTAAGAGGGTCGCTGGCGGTGGATGGATTCGAGAGGCTGAAGAGGGTGACACTCTTTCCCGGCCCGGATAATACCGGGATGGAAATACCGACCCTGCTTTTCGTGTACACGCCTATAGAAGCTCCTGTCAGTTTCTATGGGCGAGTACACAAAAAACATGGCAGGTTCAGTATTGCCATCCCGGTATTATCCGGGCCGGGAAAGAGTGTCACCCGCTGAAGACAGAGTGGTGTGGCGCGCCATGGAGGAGGCCTATTGTCCATGGACTGCTGTAGGCTGATGCTATTGATGATGATGAAATTTCATGTTTTGACTCGGTAGTCTATTTTGAAATGTTCAAAACTCTCTTGGGATAACTATGATGGGTGTTTATTAGTGGGATGTGCGCAACTATAACTAGCGATTTATATATACACTTAGATCCTCGGAATTAAATAAGAAACCGAATTCCGTATCACGGTGGGACTCGGTCGCTGCAAATATCATGTCGTCAATCCATACTTTGGCCAAGGAAACCACCGTGAAACTGATCGCGAAAAGGTTCCAATCAGTTTCTTTGAATGTATAGTCAATGTAACACGTAGTGTCTACATTGAGTCGTAGGCCTAGGGTTCCCACGCAGGGTGCGCGGGCGCGGCGTGGCCTTGCCACCGGACCTTTGCCTACAATGACGGGAGCACGGATCGCCTTTGTTATCATGTGAATGTTCAGCCAATCTGAGCAATATTATGTTGTTTTTGCTACGAAAGTAACGGTTATGTGCTTTGAACTATCGATAGGCACTAGAGAAATATGATAAAAGACGTAATTTCTTTAAAAAAAATAAGCGTACTCTTGTTAAAATATATCGAAACGAAAGTCATTTAATATAGAGCGTGGCATCCCTTGAATAACCTTCCGTGGATAACTTTCTCTTTTTAAAATTTTGCGAAAAATATAATAACCACTCAGGTTTTATTTGCAAAAGCATTTTCTGTAGATAATAAAGTTCTACTCGCTACTGAACCTTAATAATATGTGATAGTAATAGGCATATTATGTGCATTTTGTGTATCGTTTCTTTTATGGTTTCATTATTTTTTGTACCACGGTAACGAGAGGTCAATGATCTCCAAACCGTTACTAAAAGCAAATACATTCTTATGGAAAGTGAACGCATCTATTCTATTTATAGATACTGACCTTTCGCTCGTCGGATGCGTCAGCCAAACTAGTGATGTAACCGGCAATACCAACACAAATATATCTCGGTACTGTGTATGTTACGTGTCTGTGCGCGTGCGATCTGCCATCAGAAGTGAAAGTGGTTGAGGTCTCGACGGGACCTGACCGGTGCAGGGCAGTGCCGCGCGAAGTCAATGTCGATGTCGATATCAAGCGATTTGCGGACAAAACCTGTAGCTAGGTCGGTTATCGCATTTCGTATAGTCGAGTAACTGCTTTACTTACAATATTTTGTAACGGTTTCTACATCAGGATAACAGCAATAAGGCTGATTTGTCACATTGATAAGAAAATAAACCTTTCATGTTTTCAGTCATACATCTGATAATATTTGAACGTTTGGGTGGTAAAGTACGAAATTTCTTAGTTGACTATTACATCAAGGGTGGAGGTCAAAAAATACATGTAAAACCAATAGTTTACCTACCAATCAAAGACTATATAAATAATCGTCTATCGCACAACGAAAGATACTCATAGTATTTTTAACTATCGCTGTCAGTGTTTTTTTACAAAAATATAAATAATAATATAAATGATTTTATATCACCGTGAAAATTCCAAATAAGCGCATTCGAAACTCTATTATTCCTCATACTTATTATTAGATCTGTGGTTTAGAACAAATACATATTCATATAACATACTATGTAGTGTATATTTACTATCATAAAATGAACATACTTTTTTAGCTAAAGGTTTCTGTTAATTTTTTCTTAAAAAACCTATAAACACACGCTGCTAAAAAGGCAAATAAAAAATAAAACAAATATAAAATAGGAATATCGACATCGGTAAGTAGTCCAGCGCGTCACTAACTCGCTCTGTCCTACGGGAAATACCGCTGCGAGGTATTTCGCTGTGCTTGCGCACTCCCCGTGCCGTAACGGACACCCGTTACCGTAGTACTCCCGGTACCGTTACACCGTCTACGCCAGCGCAGCCTAGCCGTAACTATCGCTTTCCGTTTGAGGCCTTTTTCTTTTAAGTGCGCGCTACGTCATTTTATTGAGAAGGCTCATTGGTTTGTGTTATTGTACCGATGTGGGGCTTTTGTGGTCGGTTTATGAGTATGTTTAGACTTGTCCGCTATACTCAGAGATGGCGTTTAACTTTAATAGTTAATCTAATGCTGAACAGTCAATTATTTATATGTAAATATTTTTAGGTAATTTGTTTAGCGGAAACCTAAGACTTTTCAATATGTAAAAACCCTTGTTAATTTTTGAAGAGAGTAGTGTTTGTAATGTTAGCTAGATTTCACCCTGAAAACTAAAGAATCAGGGTGATAAACTGATAAGTTAATAGTTTTTATTTATTTATTAAATTATGTTGCGGGCAACAGCGGTGGTGATTCAGACCGAAATTCACTGTAAGTTTGATATGTCACGTAAGATAAAAATCACAAACGCACAAGAATACTTTAAAAACCTTGACCACGGGTGACTGACATTAAAATCGCACGCTGCTTTCACGGCCCAATCAGGTGGCCGTTGCATAACCCAACTGACTTTCCTTTTCTTTGCCGCGATGTGCTTTTGAAGCCAGAAAACGAAGTGAATACTATGTAGGTACGCATAACACATTACAATGAACATGCTTAGAGTCAATCATTAGTCATACAACTTTAAAGGAAGCATTTTAATTAATGATTGTTGCCAGTAAGAAACTTGTGCCTATGCGTTTGACTCGTTCTAATGCTTGCTCAAAGGAAGTATTTAAGTTGAGTTGCAAAACGTCGCACACTCAGCCCATGTTAAGGTCGCCGATACGAGTAAGTATGTGGCAATTTTCCCATTTCGAAGACAAGCCAAACCTTGACCTACGAATAAAAAGCGTTTCGTCACTCACGCGGCGCTCGCTTTGCAGCAAAATATAATTTATAAAGCGCTGGCTTGCAGTCAACAAGCGTGACTAACCCTCTTATTTTCGTCGTAATTCAGACGTGGACGGTCTTCCTTAATGAAAACATTAATGAAATTAGTCTGAGAGTAACATCGCGGCTTCACAACTGACTGACCTGTATATGTAATAAAAATATCGAAAGATAACAGGAGTATTGCGTTAGATGTTTATTTGCTGCATGCGAGTTTAAGTTGAGACTGGGTCCACGAGATGGCGCTGGGCGCGAGTGCGGGCGCGGAGGGGCGCGCGCGCATGTTGCGCCACGCAGCGAGCGCTTTACGCAACTCGGCCGTTAACCCCGGAAGGCGTTTTCCTCGCAGTTTCTTTAGCAGTGTGTTACTGCGGTGATCGCGTGACTCGTTAGCGTGTGGAACACGAGTGCTAATGCCTCTCGCCGGATCTCACCCACTCAGAGCTGCAGACCTATTGTATTACCCTTATCGCTAGACACAAATAACTTGCAGATGCACTAATGTGCGCTCTTAACATCTATGTTCAACTAGGACGTTAGCTCGTCCTAGCTGACCCGAAAACGAGACGTTCCGAGAAAACACTAATTGACACTGCGCTTGCTCACGCTCATGCTAAAGCGTGTCACACACTAAGCAGATACGATAAGATATCTGTATCTGAACGCATATCTGTCAATATCGCTCCCTATACAATTCAATGAGCTAACACACATAGCGCAGATAACTTATATTTTATCGTGAATCTGTGGGCACCGACATATATCGAAAGATGGCAAAGATATTATCTGCGTATATAAATTGATCTGTGTATAATATCTGCCGATATAAATATGGTATAGTATTTTATCTGCAAATAGATACAGGTTGATATGAGAGCCCCGCTGCACGCGAGTAAATCTAGAAGAGATAAACACGAAAACATCCTGTATAAACAATCCGCAGCAAAAAACAAGTCTACTCAGTTTGAAGGATTTAGACTGAATGTATCGTCTCGTATATTATCGTATCTGCGTATTGTGTGATAGTTTCAGATCATTAAGTTATTATACGCCGATAAATTATTATCGTATTTATCGTATCTGCGTAGTGTGTGACACGCTTAACATATTTAAACGCATGGCCGCAAACGTTTTGTCACAAATGTCTCCACGCAACAATTTATTTTCGTTCGCGTTTTTACAGCGTCATTAAGTTGCGTGTTGTCATTACCCATTGACTGACCGACTTACTTGTGTTTCCTGCAAACACTCAATTAGTCATCGACGCGTTTATCGACGAACACTTACGCTTAATACATTTCAGTTAGGTAAGTAAAGAGATACTTACTAAGGGTTTCTGGATAATGTAACTAGCCGTGTTTTTCTCGATAGAAAAATATTCCGTGAAAGTATCGTGTGTGCTTGCCACACAGTCTCTGAAATAGATGCGAACCGTAAACTGGGAAACTAAAATATTATATTTTCCGTCGGTTCTGACGGCGCCGTAACAAATATTTCTAGTAGCTGGGTTAACGTGCATTAGTATGTGGAAATTCGTTTTAGTATTTTGGTCTCGTGGAAATTTCATAACGCGCATGCACCCGGGACGTGTTAATTGATCAACAACACAAAATGGGCCCGATTTATGATTACGACGAAAGGGTTACGATCTTTGCTGGAACAATGAAATATCTTAATATCAAGAGTACAATTACGAAATCAATTTTTAAGTCCGGATATTCCTTTCTAGTCTTCTGCGGGATTGCCGGTATGAAGAAGACCTTAAGTATACCAACCAAAGCAAATTACTTAGTAGGTACGTAAATTGTATGTCAAAGTGCGGCTGCAACGTGTGCCTGTCACTTCCACATCTAAGGAAGCTATTCACATATACTTATCTTGTCTTCGACATTTACATAAACACTGACATTGCCTCGAGCCGCCTTACGTAAAGATGCACTGGCCTCTTACGTACAGGAGACATCGATTAATTCTATACATACGTGTATATAAGGCTGGAAGGAGATTTAGTTTTCCCTGAAAGGGATAAGCAAACTTTCAAACTAGTATGGTTTTTTAGAACTGTGTATGTAAAGGTGGAGCTATTTTTCAAATCAAATACAAAATTTGTAATAGTTTCAAGTTTTTTTCACGTTATAAAAGTTGACATTAGATACTTTTTCACGTAAAAGAAATTCGTTTTAAAAAATGCGTGATGAGCAAATTATTTTGTTACCTTGAAACAGTTACATGTCAGTGCACTGGGTCGGCAATTCTGCTGCAGTATATTATATAGAAATAACAATAAATCAATTAACCCAATTCATCGTTTTTATCTTCACGTCTGTGATATGAAAATCCAACCTCGATTCCGCGCAGTGCACTGCCGAGTTTTTGTTTTATCTTATTATTGTTTTGCCTACTTTTGGCCGATCGAAGGACTAAAACGTTACACCAGTCCGTTAGACTTTCGAACGCGAATTGAAACGCTGTCTGAAGATGATTAAAGCGTCATCTAGCGTATTGTTCGACGTTGCACAACCGACTCTACAAGTGCTAATAAATTAAAACATCTTTAATACATTCGTCCCAGATAAACAAGGGTAAAGACCTTTTACGTAACTGCGTTACGTGGGCCGGTGAGAGGCAATGTCAGCCTTTGCAACCGTGCTATTATTATGACAAGTAAGCAGATTTCAGTCCGCACGCAGCCTTTTGTTTATAACAAAATACAATCAAAGCTTTGTATCAGATTGAACAAGAATTTTAAAAGCAATCAAATATCGCTTGCAAATGAAGTAGAAAAGTTTGAAATGAGCAATCATTGAGATATTGATCAGCGATTACTTAGAATTAGCCGATATACACTGTACTCATTAGAGTATTGTAGTGTAAAACTCTTTATTGTACATAAAAACACATGAAAATAACAGAACACAGGATAATAAGATTAGATTAGGATTAGAGTATTCGTAACTCGTATTACACATTGTGTGTATTTATTATATATAAAAAAAAAACATAATTGTAACAGCGCGTTTACTTGCTTGTAGCAGAACTCTACGAGACTCTACGCACGTAGAATTCAGCGTTGCTACGAAATTACTACACTTAAGAAACGCAGAAGTCGATTCTTGTATATACCTTCAATCGTTGCAGCGAATGTGGGTATCTTTTATTTCAGATCAAGGTTCCACTAACTAATATCTCAAATTGGTCTTTTGTTTCGCCGTACGCTCGCTGTGGTTACAGCGTATGTGCCAAAAAAAGGTCAATGAACAGCCTCGACGTTTCTACAATTCAAACTGCACGCCGTAATGGCTTTATACGTATCAGCTTGCCACTTCAATTAGTATACTATTTGTTGAGGATTAAAGTTGAAAATGCGGTTTAGTCACTGCGAATAGAAGGCCCTGTGTCTCGCCAGTTGAACTACGCCGTGGATAGTGACGGTTGCCGTAGGTCACTGGCAGGGGCCGACGCAAATTAGACCTAATCGTGGTGTAGGATGGGTTGGAATGAATGAGCGTGCGTTGGCGTTTTGGGCTTGTTGGATTGGTGGGTTGGTTGGCAGTGACGGTCGAAATGTTATTTTGTTTATCGTTCGCGCGCGTTCTTGACAGCGAAAAAGTGAAAACGGCTGCGGTGGCTGGGCGTTGTGAAACTAGACGCGAGCGCCGGCGCGGCCCGGCGCGGGCGCACCGTCACGCGGCGTCAGCTCGGTCTCCGCTGCACCAGGTTATATAACCACATGTGCCGTCGACAGAGTAACCGTTCACAGCGTTAGATACTTTGCTAAGATATTGCAGCTATTTCCTACATGGTAGGTAGTCATAGTCACTATCTGTGTACGGTCGGTTCCCAAACTAAAGTATCCACTTGGCAGTTAGTGTGGAAAAGTGAATACTCATGTTTGAAAATCGAATGTGCTATCAAACCAGCAGAATCGTGAACTTGTGTGAAACTTTTCACAGAAATCGTAATGGTGACATCGCATTGCCTGACAAAGAAAATCAGTACTACTCGTATGTATACCTACTTAAAAACGAATTGAGGTGGGTCAGAAATGAAATGGTTCAACCGTACAACCATTAGTATCCCTTCCACTGTTTCTATTCTATGCGAGTGCCAAATCTACATCTGTTAATAGTACTGTCATTGTTCGTGGCGTTGTTTACAGGATGTTGCACAATCCTACGAGGACACTCCGATTTATTGAATCTTTGCACATGTGTAGGTCGGAATAACAGCCTGTGAGAAAACACAGGATTCAGATGTCAGAATTTAATGACAGGTATAGGGAGTTTCTCTATCGATAAACGACGATAATTAATTGAATTTATGATCTATTGGAGACGATGACAAAGTTTACGGAAAGCGATTTTAAATGATCGCTAGGCAAAGAAGGCGATACGAAGAAAAGATTTGAGTTAACTATTAGTTTGTTTAATTTTTATACTTTCCATTTTAGAATTATATTTACAAACAAAGAGCATTAGCAGGCTAAGAAAGGTCATGTGGCCCTTGTGAGGTATAGTTGAATTTGTAAATGTTAATTGTTTGTCGCCTCATAACTAGTAATAACTCCAACTTTCAGCCCTCTATCTTCAACTGTCACAGAGATAATGTCAAAAATGTATTTCTTTAACATTCGCGCATTCTTTCCCTATAGACGTATTTTCTGATAATTTATTTTCTTGTTAAAAAAATTCCGAAACGCCTTTATAACCGATCTTATTATTTACTGATATAATTTTTTACGTTTAGAAAAAGAGTAGGTGTCAGTTTTAATTTTCTTTAGCAAATTTACTTCCCTATGACAGAGTTGACGGAGCCCCACGGCGTGGGGCTCCTATTTGTGGGCAGCGTGCCCTTCGGGCATATAAAGCAACCTAACGAACCTATTTATTTATTTGAACCAACCTATCTACTTTGACTTTGTTAGTCCTGTTAAAGCTTTTGACATTCTACATAGACGTATGTGTATCAAGTTTCTGACTCACGACGTCATCTCTTGCCATGTGTCTCTGTCAGCGGCGGATCTGGTCCAGGTAACGCCTGCCACAGCCTCCACGTCGTCGCGCCAGCGGCGGCACGGGCGACCGCGCTGCCTGGCCGACTCCCGCGGGTACCAATGCAGAATCCTTTTGCTCCAACGACCATCCTTAGTTCTTGCTGTGTGTCCAGCCCATTGCCATTTCAGGCGGAAGGCCATTTTTGTGTTTTAGACCGAATACCGGTGTTTTTGATTATATCTTTCAGTTTGATGCCCAGCATACTTCTTTCGGCGGATCTTAGTAGCCGGTACTAGTAGTAGATAGTAAAACTCGTGCGACAAACGAATATAATATACTCTTTCAGTCCACTCCTAGGAACCGCCGCTGCAATGTGGCTGAAGGCTGAAACGTCGAAGTAATCTTAGCAAAACACCGTTACTCGCTAATTCTAACGCGATCACGATTTTTTTTAAAGTTCATTGCTTGATAAAATATATCGAAACATTTGCATTACCTAGACGCGATTTGGCAGCCAACCACTAATTGTTAGTCATGCACTGCGATCGACGAAGGCATTGACATCAAACTATTGTGCATTGTCAGGGCATTCGAGCGAAAGCCCATTACGTATTGCGATGGAAATTTGAAAAACATTTTATAGGTCGACGTCAACGACCTCAGCTTTGAACAGTGAACAAGCTGACTAGAGCTACCGTGGTATGGTTTTGCATGTGCGATACTGCGAGGCTTCTACGAAATTCTAAAATTTAATGGTGTCATTCCGTCTCTGACGCTTGTACTATTTAAACCGAGAGTGAGAGGGACGGTACGATATGAACTTCGATTTTCGAATTTCGGAGTAGGCCCTCTGATGGCTGGCACTGGTGACGAACGTAATCAGCTTTTAGAGAGAGAGAGATCAATTTACACACCAGCACACCAACCGTGAACCGTGAACTGTCTGCTTATTTGTCTGCTACCTATAGGTATATACACAGAACATAACAAAATGCATGAGAAGGAAAAATTTCGAAAATTTTTGGAAGAACACATTAAAACAGTATAAATTTGACGCCACTCAACATAATGTTGCAGCAAGCCGCAACGCTGGTCTTCAGTAGGACCCAATGGCTGATTTTCAGCCAGTTTGACTACTTAAATATTGAAATCGTCATGACTTCATCCTAATTAATCGTGTACTACTAATATTAGCGTTTTTGTTAGTGCGAAATGACCAAACTAAATATTTTTTTTCGGATACATTAAATTAATCACAGTAATATTATACAAGGTATTTTCAAGTAATCCAGGATATTTCAGCAGATGGTTAACTCAGTTTGATTGAACACCCTTGTAAATGTTTTGAATTTTTTTATTGTGATTAACAAATATTCAAAGTGCATCGCATCAAAGGCGTGACTGGGTCCATAGTGAATAAAAAAAATCGATAAACTAATTTTACATGAATTTTCAATCAAACTGAATTATGCATCTGCTGAAATGCTCCGGGCTAATTTCAAAACAAATTGATATATCATTCGATATATAAAAAGAAAACTTTATAGTTTAAATAAGTAGGTGGGCTTTACAAATTAAACAACCGATCAAAACTCAATAATAAATTCTAAATACAGAATACAAAATACAGCATGTGGCCAGATACGCACTTTGAACGATTTTAATTATTAAATTGTCTTAGTTATATGTTTTTTTAAGATAGTTCGGCGTTTTGAAATTACTTTTAGCAGCGCCCGAGTGACCCACCTGCTCACTTGCCAGCTGTTTGATAAATAAAAAGTTGACGCTGCTTTTTGCCTTATTAGCTAGAAATTAACCTGAAAGCAAAACTAGAAGTACTTAAAACTTAACAAGGAATTCTTAGCAGCCGAGTATAAAATACTTCTGTAGGACTTACGGAAAAGTTTGAAATATCTATGCGAACAATATTAACCTCCACGTGACAAACTTAAGTCTTAAGTATTTCATGTCTATAAAACCGGATTTTTTCACTTAGTCGCATCCCTGGATATAAGTTTGAACAGACGGGGAATAACACTATTATACCTAGTGCTATCCACGAAGACGCGTGATTTTGTCAAAATTAGACATTAATGACATTGTAATAAGAACCACAGCGCGCATCAACGTGATTGACTCTACCTATAGACGTTTTAAGGGCACATGCGGAGAATATGACTGTTGCTCTAAGTGTAGATATTAAAATGTTATCAGTATGATAATAAATATGATAAATATTAATGGATGGTATGTGTCACGGAACTGGTGAATTAAATACGAGGCATAGAAATATCATGTGAACTAAAAGCGTGAAACATCTCTATATATGGCTAAAAAGTCATATAGTTATTGCCTCATTTAACAAGAGAAAAATAAAAAATTGCACTTTGTCCCATACAAAACTACTCCGTCACGTTTTTTCGGGGATAAAAGAAGACAACGAAAAGAATTTTGACCCAGTTACCGTTTGTGCATTTATTGCTTTCAGTATGTTCAAGTACTAAATAATATTTTGTTTACTTATTTTGAAATTTTCTGTCATTAAAAAAGTTAGACACAAGAATGCAATGGCACGGAAAACGCTGATACATAGTTGGCTTCATAGAAACAAAGAATAGGAAGCGTTGCTGCGTCACTACTGGGTGCCTGACAAACAGACTAAATAAACATTAATTTTATCAAGCGCAGTTAACGAAACATGTTTAAGCTTTAACAACCCTTACTTGTTAAAAAGTAGTAATTTAGAATTAGATTATTTTAATAGTATTAAAATAATCTTACGAGTAACTTGCTCTTTTAACCTGTGAATAATCCAAGCTTTGATGTATTTTTTAATACAACTTGTTTTTTGTTGACTGCAGTATTTGTAGACTGAACTTGCTCTGTTATTCAGACTTCAGACACATATCTTTCAGATCAATCAGTCAACAGGAGCAGGGTAAAGGTTCAATTAAGGCAAAGGCAAACTAAATAAAAGCTTGTAAAACACGCTATTTTCGTTCGCTCGATGTTAACAATCACCCCTGCACTCTGTCTTCACTCGATCACCAATTACTGCCTCCAAGATCCGGCATTAAATGCAAGGTGTACTGTAATTACGTACACTCATTAATTGGGATCGCTTTGTCAAGCTGTTTACGAATGCGGTGTCATTCACCCCGTTATCGTGCAACTCGACGAAATTCGGATTGTCGATAAGCACATGAAAATCGCGAAAACTCCGAATAATGTTTAGCTATCGGTCAATTGTTTCGATACTGCAGACAGCGCGTCATTTGTTTACAATGTTTGTTACTCCGCGTTCGCGATTTTTTTCAAAAGTAACAAGTTTGATGTAGTGCTTAAAGGTCTTACATTGTGTTTTATCGGAAAAGTTCGTATTTATCGTGCTCTCTCAATGAGGGCTATCGCGTATGAATTCGCCGCTAGAGGCGCTAGTGTAGCGTGAGGTCTCCGAAATGTCAAATCTCATAGTTTTTGCGGGTTTATTTATAATTAGAATAATTGTGTGCATATTTTGTATTACCTGAAATTAATTATTGCAATAAATTATGCGATAAGGGGCAATTACTGTCTGTGTTTTGAGACAGTTTTGTCTTTCGAAAACATTTGTACTCCCTTTTTTCCGAAAAAAAACGGGTCTACGCAAGACTGTGGTTGCTCGATATTTTTATGGTACGGTTTTAAGATGTATTAAACATGATTTTAATCTAAACTTTGTTTTCACGCCCGTAATAACAGACTTTGAAAGCCACACTTAAAAACCTCACGCAACAGTGGCGCCATCTAGTAAGACAAAAAAAGATAGCCCTCATTAGATTTAGCACCCATTATTATAATTTTTCACATTGACATTTTGACACTAAATAATAGTCCCATATTAATGAATATCCCGTAAAACCCATCTCATTCCGTAAAACCCATATCGAAAATACAAACTGAACCATAGATGCACAGAAAAACCAGAAAAATACTATTTAGAAATCTATTTGTTGGTTTTACCGTGGGTGTTTACGTGCAATAAAGAGTTATTGTATTGTATTGTAGTAACAAAATTTGGAGTTGAAATGAAAAATACAAAATACTCCAAAAACCAGTCTTAATTTGATTGCCTTGTCCGGGTGAGCGGTTAGTTCCAATGAAATGCTGAAAGTTTCTCGATGAGGGCTACAGCATAGATGTCGCTAGTGTCGCTGCTAAAGTGACTAAATAAGAAACAAACAAGCTGAGATATGTGGTGCATAGAGAAATTCGTGTCTGTACGTACCCCTGTCCAGTGGTGGTGTAGCGGTATAGCACGTGGCACGGAATGCCGAGGACCTGGGTTCGATTCCCAGCGCTGGTCTATTTTTCTGGTTTTTCTGTGCATCTATGTTTCAGTTTGTATTTTCGAAATGCAAGCACAGTCAGCAAAAGCAGCAATCAAGGTTAAGCTTAGGTACTTACTTAACTATATTAAAAATACTTAGTCGAACACAAAAAGCATTCCTTGGCTTCTAAAAAACATCGACCCTTTTTAACGTGTTTCAACTAATAGTGCCTTATCAACGCTGCAGACTAGATTGTTTGTCGTAATTAGAGATATTTGATTAATTATGCAAGTTTATCGCAATCCATGTCAGGTAGGTCATTCAACTGGTACTTAGATCATTCGGGCCGTGTGAACACCCGCGCCCACACTCTTGATACGGTGACGAAGCCCTGATCGATGCCCCAATACCCAACTGATAACAATGAGAACCAAAACTGTATAGTTCCGCGTAGTAAAAATTGCGAAACCTTTGTGTACACAGTACCTGTCTAATACAATGTTTTCTTGTTGTGTGTTTAAACAAGATAGTGAAGATTTGATAGTGCTCTTGGTTTTTTCACACACTTCCTTAACGCAACTAAATTTTATAACCATGAAACTACCGTGAGACTCACTCATATTAAATGATATTGTAACGGTTAACTCACGTCTTAAACCGAGTTTAGCTCGACATGTTTCGGGCTATTTTGTAGCCCTTCTTCTCAGGAGCACGCGACTCGGCGGCTGTCGCAACACGCACACTACGCGCCACCGCTCTGCTCGCGCGACTGCCCGACGAAGCTAACACCGGCGCACAACTACCTGCATTTTTATCGTCATTTTTATTGTCAATGTTTAATGTAAAGGCACGTTCACACCAACCGATGACGCAGCACGAGTATTTAAAACTGTTTTCCAACTCGGGGGTACCGACCAACCGCAATCCCGGTTAAAATTCGGATGATAACTAATCTCAATGGCTTCACTTTTCTCTAGCAAGTACAGACACCTTATCAACCCTGATGTAATGCGTCAAATCCGAGTCCATTGAATGCTCGGCCACAGCAGAGCCCCTGTCGTCCTGTTTCCTCATACTACGTATGTGCTCCGATACCCTAGTAGACACGTTACGACTCAGTCTCACCGATATAGCTCTTGCCACACGAACACGGAATCATGTACACCCCGGGACCACTCAGGGGCTCCTTATCCTTCGGCGATCGCACCAACTGTCTAAGCTGCATATGAGGACGGAAAATTGACTTGATGCTATATCTTCGGCGTAACAAGTGCCCGATTTTATCCGTTATCCCCTTAATGAACGGTAAATATACCGGAAGCCTCTCAGCCCCCACTGGTCTATGACGAGCCGACACGTTCGCCACACGGTTGCACTGCCTCCAGTTGTACCCATTGCTTTCCAAAACATGTCTCACATGACCCAGTTCAAGATCCACAAATCTCGGATCACAAATCGTCAAGGCTCGATTAATCAATGTTCTAGGCACAGAAGATAAATGACAAGGATGGTGGTGTAAATCCGCCCTCTAGTATCGATCCGTATGAGTTGGCTTACGATAAACTGTGGTTTCCAATCTACCACAGGGCCTCTGCATGACCAAAACATCCAAAAATGGCAACTGTCCATCATTGATCCACCGTGAACTTAACTTTATCGTGCATAGTGTTAAGGTAGTCAGAAAACTTGTGACACACTATCTCTGGACACAATCGCAAAAACGTCATCCACGTACCGCCATCAATATCTGGGTGCTACAGGAGCGCTGTTTAATCGTAGTATCGTAGTATGAGGAAACAGGACGACAGGGGCTCTGCTGTGGCCGAGCATTCATTGATCTCGGATTTGACGCTTTACATCAGGTTTGATAAGGTGTCTGTACTTGCGAGAGAAAAGTTTTTCATTCCGCGGAAAGTGCGTGAAGCCATTGAGATTAGTCGTCATCCGAATTTTAACCGGGATTGTGGTTGGTCGGTACCCCCGAGTTGGAAAACAGTTTTAAATACTCGTGCTGCGTCATCGGTTGGTGTGAACGTGCTTTTACGGAGCGATGTTGTTAGTGTTGTGTGCTACCCTACATTAGATATTGACAATAAAAATGACGATAAAAATGCGGGTACTTGTGCGCCGGTGTTAGCTTCGTCGGGCAGTCGCGCGAGCAGAGCGGTGGCGCGTAGTGTGCGTGTTGCGGCAGCCGCCGAGTCGCGTGCTCCTGAGAAGAAGGGCTACGAAATAGCCCGAAACATATCGAGCTAAACTCGTTTTAAGACGTGAGTTATCCGTTACAATATCATTTACTTAATATAAATTTTATTACGTTAATTCTGTCGTTTTACTCTAGTTTAAGTAATTAAAAAACATGCATGAACCAGATTACCAACGTGTGTGCGGTCAGCATCAAAAGTAATTGCACACTTATACTTTGTTGTTTTACAACCACGTAATTAACGCCGTACTAGATTGACAAGTGTCTTAATGCGATAGAGTACATAACCGACCCACTACTTCTGATGCTGACTGTACCTGTGCGACAGCAAATATATTCTAACTTATCATGTTATTTAATAGTTGGTACGCTATAACTACCTTAATACCTTCTTTTAGTATCTAAGTATACGATAAAGCTAACCCATATTCGTTTCTCCAAACTGCTCTAAAGCATCCGTAGCTCACAAATACAGCATCAGGCATTTCCTGATACGGTGCCAAACGTAACGGAGACTTCCTGTTTTTGATCGTCTAAATGGGTTAAGAGTCCCGCTTTCTCCTATTCCACCGAGTACATATTGTGTTGCGTCAATATTTCGAGTGGCCCTGTTTGTACAGGAGAATAGTTAACCCAGTTTCGATGGGCGCAGGCTAAATTTACCCCGCGATACCTGACTGGCGGCGCGAGCCGACGCACCAGTCACCGCCTACGAAGTGTCAATGTTATTAATACCAAATCTTATTTTGAACACGCTTTTGGAGGTAATTTTCCACCGTTTAGGGATTGGGCGATATACGTGACGGGATGCGCGAAGGCATCGCCTATCTCGTGTGCACTCACATGTGCTTCAGTTAGAAACCAACTGCCGTATACTGATGATTACCTATACATTTCAGTAAAGCCAAAAACTTCAGAGCCTATAATTTTGCCGGAAAATATAGAAAAAAATAACAATAAAGAAACAGGTAAGCAATATCAGGACGTATCCAAATGTCATTGTTCAAATTCAGCTAGGTAGCTACAATCGCGGTCGATGCGAATGAACTCCATTTTAATGTAATCCAACACCGAAGTGTGCCGACGGCCCGTCTAACCTTTCAGACAAAAACGCCAACTCGCTCAACTAGGTTATGTTATTGTCATGCTGATGATTAAAGCGCTCTGCAGCGCCGGCGCAGGGAGTGCGCCCATTGCGTACTGACCCTCAGTTAAAATAACAACTTGTATTGATTGTATTGCATTACGGACACCTTAAAGTTGTAAACAGCATTGACAAGGCCACGTTACGAAAGAGATTCTATCAGCTTGTATAATCGTGCCTTAGAATATCTTGGCGTTTTCATAGCACCGCGGCTTATGTGATTTTCCCCATTTCGCAATAGCGTCGCGGTTGAATTAGGTGCAAGAGAAACAAAAGTCATTGTTAATGAAATTATGAATATCATCCGGGTAGCGTCGGGAGCGGCGCGGCGTGCGCGCGCGCTGACCCAGTTCCACGCCGCCCGGCCACACACGCGGCGGCTCGCTATGGAGACGCCACTTAATGGCAACTGCAAACGACCCATCCTAACACTGAACACTTACCACCAACTCTTTAGTACCGAAGAAATCTTTTTCGGCGGTTCAACGACCCCGCTATCGAAATCCGCACTCTCGCGCGTGTGTGCACGTCCAGATAAAGAAACGAAACAAAAACTTGACGTGTAACGGTGAATAAGTACCAGAGCGAGATAACTATATTTCGGCAGCGCACTCGTCAAGCATAAGGTCGACTACGAAAAACACTGACGCAATTTTTACAGCGTACGTAATTGAGGACCGACCGAGTCGGCGGTGTGTGCGTGTGCGCCGAGAGCGACGCCCGCCGCGTCCGAAACAGAGGCGGAATATTTAGGTGAAAGTGTTTCGAATTTCGACATGACGACATTCGCGCGCAGTCGTTATCGTGACTTTGCCGAATCGAGAGGTTCGGGGAGCGCGCGCACCGGGCTACCCTCGCGTCTGTTCCACAGGAAGTGCGGCCGCATGCTGAACCGAGTGCTTATTGAAAAACTATGCTGATGGTTGGTGTGTCCAAGAAGTTTCGGAGACGTAAATTAAAAAGGTGATCGGTGTATTGAACTTGGAGGTTCGTGTGATGTGCCTGGAGTCTTAGCCGGCGCGGCCAAGCTGGGGCTGGAGGAGCACGACGCCCGTGCGCACACGCAGCGCCTACACACCATGACTTCCACGATGGGTAAATATGTTGCACACGTTTTACCACATTATCGCAGTTTTTTTTACGCAGTCTATTTTGAATAAGCAAAGCGAATTTTTTTCTCGATTTTCAGGAAGCTACTATTTACTCGTTGGGTTTATATTTTTTTAGCATTATTTTACGATAACAGAGGGCAAGTACTTAAATTTATAGTAGGTACGAGTAATTCCGTTTTCTAACTAAACGAAGATTGTAGTTCTTTCAGTCGTAGTTTACGATGTAGCGCGCGTAGCCTTTGCTACGAAAGTGCTACGTAGTATTGATAGGTGATCTCGCAAAAGCTTTACAAGTTTTCTTGAAACATTTTATTCGCATTTAGTATCTTTATTTATTTGGTTTGTTGTTTCACTTTGGGAGATAGTGATGCATAAATATTAGTAGACATTTTAAGAGGAAAGAGCATTGTATCAGATTAAAATAAGAGGAATTAAAAGCACAATTGATGTACAGTCACCAGCATTAATATCTGCCACAGCGGAGCGTGCAAAAATATCTGATACGTCCTTCCGGCCCTAGAAATAGAGTCGTATCAGATATATATGCACGCTTGTTGTGTCAGATATTGGTGCTGGTGACTGTACGTATCGTTCGTATTTTAATCCAATATGTACATCAATTGACTAAAATGTAACTTTGTATTAAAACACTACTTTCAGAAACAAATAAAATAGAAAACATGTTTTATACATAAAAATTAAACTCCTGCACAGATTTGAGTTAATAATTAAAATAAAAAAACATCGCGGTTTAAAAAAAACAGATAATTAATGTTTGTTGTGTTAGGTGTTGCAAAATGTCAAGTGCTGTCCCAAAATGTTTGATGTCGATTTATTTTCATCAAATTTAACTAAATCAATCAATGTTTAAAATCCTTAAATGCACCAAATCTGGCAGCTGAAGTTTGTTTAGTTACCTTTATCCAAGCCAAGTATAGATGAGGATTGATCTCAAAGTGTTTCTTTTTAACGTTATGAAATATCCTTCTTAATTTCTAAGGGGCAGGAAACAGTGGGTAGTAAAGATGATCTAAAGCAAAGCCGACGAGATAAGTTATACTTGATCCTTGCATCGATACGTTATTATTAGTAGCTGATACTTTTATGCCAAAATTTATTTCTTCTCGTTGGCCTTACTTAGGTGATAAACTTATCCAAAATTTCTTGATCGAAACTGACATCCTAGTTATTAAAGTTCATGTCTACCAGATCTATAATCGTCGACCTTTCAGTAAATCAATTATATATAAGAACCTAAACATTTGAAGCTTACGAATACGATACTTATGTACTTTCTACGCTTATTCCGGATAGAGGCTTTTTCATTTTTTTATTCATCCATCTATGGGTTAGGCAAAGGAAATATAGTTCATTCAGCCATGTCGTCTGTCATTAATTATTCTTTATTCCTTGTTTACTTCAACGATAAAATGCCCTCCTCACTGATCGACTGATTCCATCTGTTTTTCTCTTTTCGCCGTGACATCTTGACTTGATGTGTTCCAGTTTGGTGCCAGTACCGCAATTGGAAGTTATATAGCTCGATAATGTCTTGATTGATCACACTTGCCCTTCAGAACACCAAGTGTTCAGAACCTTTGTACGATCAATCTTATAAATTTTTCAACGATGTTTAGCACTACGATATCAGAGGTAATCCATTTTGTCAGTCCTCCTTGTCGAGCACGAGCTCTTTCCAATCTATATACATACAACAAACCATTATTTATCCCACGATTTTTCTTTTTCATTTACCATTTTGTTTAAGTTCTAAAATTAATTAACTGTCTCTTCTGAGTTAGATACTTTAGAACACTAGATATTTTATGTCAAAGCTATTCGTAGATTTTACTAAGTTCCCATAACAATTCCTAAGAATAAAATCGTGGTCATAATTTACGTAATATAAAGCAACAACAACAAACAACATCTATGCAACGCTTCACGTGTCTGAATTAGCGGTGGGTATTTCGACATTGTACCTACAGTCAAGTGTAAAAATACGAAATTGTTCAAAGTTTAAAAAATAAGTACCACAGACTTATTCCGACGCAATAAGGCCGTAGTATCATATTTTTGAGTGCTTCGAATAGATACTTATTTTTGCACTTGACTGCACATGCGTACTGTAGGGCTACTACGAAATTCAAAAATTGAAGTTCGTATCGTATCGTCCCGCTGACGGTAATATTATTTTATACGAGAGCGAGAGGGACGGTAGGTACGATACGAACTTCGATTTTAGAATTACGTAGTAGCCCTACTGAGTACATCCCCATCCTGTGGGAATATTGGAATAAAAGTTGCCTGTATTATTTTCGAGTGGGAAAGGGTGACAACACATACAAAGATTCTCATTTTGAATATTAGTATAACTGTGTGTCTGGGCTGCCACAGAACATGATTTTCGCAACCTTAGCATTGTGCAAAAACAATAAATTGCTCTCCTCGAAAACAGATCAAGGAGTGACTCCGCACGGTTGCAAAACAAAAGGCTGCCGGAGCGCCGCGCTAACCGTGACATTCCCAAATCGTCTCGTGGATCACAATCGTGACTGCATAACCGTAGCTCTATGACCAGCCACACTTTTACTTTCGCTACAATATGGCTACCCCTTTGTCTATGGTCCATGACTCGATGGGGTCGACGACCGCCCGCCATTTTGGCGTTGCCGAAATACGTTTTTTTACGCTCACTTTCCAATAGTGAAAGCGAAAAAGGTACTGAATGTCACTGCTTCCTTTCAATGTATTGTAGTGGGAGGATACCGGTGTCGGCTGTTGAGTTTAAATGATAATAGGCGTGTTGGCCGGGCCATTAGAAAATACATTGTTCGCCATTTTGAGTACCTAGAGCCGCGGTCGTGACTTCATGCTCTAATAGGTACGCCATTTGTCCAACAATGTGCGTACTTTTTCATTGGTCTTTGATCTCTATGTTCATTTTAATTGACCCCTTTAAAGTTGGTCCATACTTTGTACATCACACTAAAATGAGATATTTCAAACATAATTATGTATCAGTATCACCCTAAACGCATGCAACTTCTCCGTTCCGCCGTGAGTAAAAAGACTACAACACGAACAAACAATAAACAAGTAACTTAATGCACCTCTATACTAACAGGACAATCTAAGCATCCAAGTACCATAAAAACAAACGAGAATACACAATTCATAATTCATAAATATCTCCGAACGCATACAATATACCACCAAAATAGAACTCAAGTTCAAAATAATATTGAGGAAGTGTTTAGATCGGAACTGGCATGATTTTAAAATGGAATGTTTCAGCGCGTGAATGTGGAAGGGAAAATGTCAAGGCGCCGGCGCGGAGGCCGCGCAAGAGGCTCCGAACTGCGCCGAATTATACCAAGTCATGAATAGCCTCTGAGATTGGAGAATACTAGCTTTATTGACGACTTTGTTGAGTGGTTGAAGTTACATGACAATCTTGTATTTTCACAAAGTTTTTCTTTAATTTACAATGCTCGAGAAATTTTGCAAACCAAAGTTCACCGAAGATCAGTGATCGGGCTGACATGAAATTTAGGCCAAATGACAGTGAACGTCATAGTGACATCGCATTAATTAACAAGGAAAATCGTAATGACTTTTCCTTTGAAAAGGTTCCATGGTGACTCATGAATTAAAGTCCTTGACCGTACAAGTAATTGTTTCAGGATTTTGCCAGGTCGTCTAATATATGTATGTGAAATTTCATGGCAATCGGTTCATTAGTTAAAGATTGAAAACGGACCGAACAAACTCATTTACTTTTCTTTCAACAAAATAAACCGATCCATATAATTCATTTAGATTATTTCAACGTTTCCAAATTATTTTTATTTTCTATTCACTAATAAATATATTTATATGAATGTTTGTTGGTTTGTTTGTGGTTAAAATAACAAACAGTTGCACGGACGTGGATGAAATTTTCCTTGTAGTTATTGACCATGACCCTGAAATCCGAAATTGCACAGTATAGCCGCTAAAATGTAGCTGTAGGCTGATGCTATAATAGGTAGATTAGATACCGTTGGCTACGACGAAAACTTGACACTGCCATTTTGTTGTATTCAGAAATCCTCACATTTCATTGTTTATTAGTACTTAGTATATTGTGTTAATAGGCGTCTGTGAGTGAGGGTTAACTTATTATTCCTAGTTTTCTAATTCGCTGCAAACCCACTATCCGATAATTACAGACAAAACCGATACAACAGAAAAACCTCATCAAGCATATCATACACTCAAACATGTATTGTTTTGCAAATTTTTACTATCGCGTATAATCTTCTTGGTAATTCTTACAATCTCTATCTGTATGGAAAAATGAGTTGATCCTTGATTCGATATAACACGAAGAACGAAAACAACAAGCTCAAAGATGGCCGCGTGGTTGGACGGCCTCGACGCGTCACTGACATTGCCCGGAACCGTATCCACTTCCTGAACTGACCGGTACCCGATGCAAATTGCCTGTACCCTTGTACGATAGCTTAAAATGAGGATGAATGTCTCATTACAATCTGAGCTAACGGCTGGGCATCAGAATAGGAGCTTTTCAGCATTAGCCAAGAATGCGTTACTTGAACATCTTTAAAACGAGTGAAGATTAAATCCGCAAAGCATAATGACCTTTGCCTTTTGCTTATGTTTACACCTAACTTTTTTGAAAGAAAGAAAGAAAGGTATATTTTGGCTCCATAAGTACCACCTAAAACTAAGACTAAAACTAGCACTTAAGCTATGTCATGCACTATGCCATTTTTTACGGCGGCTACTTCTTCGTATTTCTCAATGCCAATCTAAAACTATGACTGAGAATTCTCTCCTAGTGGGACAAAGAGAAAACGTTCTGTTTTCAGCAAAAAAACAAAAGATAATGCAAAGCGGAACAAACCAAACTAGTCCACAACACGGAATTCTTTGACCTTATTTATCAATTATAATTTTAGCAGGTAGTAAATAGATGTAAAAACAATAACTTATACACATTTTACCTTCGGCACAGTCGCGGTCGGAAGCTTGCACTTCCTGATTGCTGTTATGAGCCGTCATATTAACATTTTTATTTGGTGATGCAACATTAAAAATATTTCGTTTAACCTTGTCACTTGGGTCTTGAGTCTTACTTGCTTTAAGTGTTTTGGGTATCTAAAGATCAGTACCATCTATCATAAATGTCAGATGTTTCAATAAAAAAAACTATTGCAGTTCATGGCTCGCACGCTCTCTGGCATTGCCATGACGGAATTACTCCTTGTAAATAAGCAACGTTTGATTGCTTCACCTTAAACTTAATGTAAATAATCTACATTGAACAGCATAGAGTAGTTGTATAGATTTGAATGTTCAATGATCAATCAAACTTAACGCACGGAATGGGATCTTTTAACAGAATCGCTCACTTGAAACTAGACCTCGTCATTTAAATAAACCATGACTACTTACATTGCTCTATACGACGAGTATATCGTATATCAGGACGATATACAGTCGAGGAAACTGACTCACGTACCAGAGTGGAACCTTATCATAATCAATTTCGCTATGATTTCTTTGGCAAATGTATGGGATGTCAACATGACATAGTAGCACAAATAATACTGGTACGTGAATCAATTTACTCGACTGTACCAGCGTCAGGTGTAGGCTAAATACGTACAGTTAACGTCATAAATAAGTGATCACTTTTGTACCTAGTCACTTTAACGTCATGTTTGAAAAGCCATACGAAATTGTGTAACGACTGAAAGCGACAAGGTACAGAATCACTTATTTATGACGTTGACTGTACCTAACCGTGGATTGCTGACATTTCCGGTTATATACCTACTGATGAGTGACTTTTGTCCGTTGACAAATGGATTTTCAGGTTAAATGACTGGCTCTCAATTCGTCTGTGTTTAATGTAATTTCTCACTTTTATACCGTGGCGTGCGCAGCGCACCCAGCTTTTTGGTTTTATCAAAAATGTGGCAAGTTCTTAAATGCTATCGTGGCCAATATCAGAATCGTCGGAGTAGTAGGACTTGTACAAAGCATGTGGTTTTTAAATGAAACTACTTTCTCATAAAAATATATGCAGTACTTATGAAGCTCTATGCAATATAAGAGACGCACTAAATTATGAGTAGTACCGACACCAGTAGGATAAGACGTCACTTGTTAACAAAAGCAGTTTCGTTTGCACTTACACATGGAACTGGTCGTTTTAAGTATTAGCTTCATTTCCAGTTTAATCACTATTTGGACAAACGGCTTACAACGACATGAACACAACGAAAATCCGTCTCTGCTCTCATTGGTTGTTTCAATAATTGCCAATCTGTTTGATGGGCCTACGTCGCGTCGATTCCACGTTGCATTTGCCTAATTAATGGTGAAAATGCACGTCCCTTTTCATACACGAAATTCACCTCGGGGTTAAATCTATCACTCACCTAATTTTCTGTTTGGTGTGAGCATATAAATACAAATTGATTAAACAAAGCAGTGCAAACTTGAAATGTCCAGCGACCCTGTGCGCGGCCGCCGTTGCTTCCGCACGAACTCGCCTCACGTCTCCACCGCTTCACCTTCGTGGCCAAATCCTTTGTCCCTTGATCCATTTGTCACTGTCTTCAGATTCTATAAGTATGGTTCTGTAGCCGCGGAAACGGTGACCGACCGGATCACACCATTAACAAGTCAAAAAGCAAACCTTTATAGTAGATTGATAAACAGGGGTTGTAAGTGATCAATTACACCCAAGATATTTAGGAGCACGAGCGAGCAAAGCGAGCGAGGGTGCTTATTAGTTCGCGGGTGTAATTGATCATTTACACTCGAGTTGAACACTACTTTTCATCACAAATGCGAGGTAATAAAAAAACCGTTCTAAATATAAACGCAATTTGTAACAGAGTGGAAGAAAATTTATCGCGCCAAACCGTCTTTTGTTTTTTTAATGGCCTCGTGCTCTTTGCTTTGGCCCATTCAGCCAGCACTAGCCAGCAGCATTATGCCAGCATGGAGGTTTGGAGATAAGTATTACGCATTACAATCTCCTTGTTTACCAGTTCGTGAATACAAAGGAGCACCATTCGATTTTTTAATTTACTTACATCCCTAAAGATGTTAATCGAATTTACAACACGGACTTCAAGTTAAATGCAACCTACTTTAAGAGCTTAAGTGATGAAAATTATCTTTAATACCGCTCCATGAACAACGAAATGGCGTTGAAAGTAAAATAAATATGCTTTCAGGACGCTTCTTCTGAAATTCAGAAATAGCTATTGTTATATTTTGAAATAAATCAAAAATTTCCAAAGCGCCTTGTTTAATTATAGACCATTGAAAGTTAACAGACGATCCTACAGACTTCAAACTGGCCCTATACTACGAAGTGCAAAATTCGAACTTCGTATCTTGCCATCCCGCTGACGCTAATATTATTTAATACTAGATTGAGAGTGACAGTACGATACGAACTTCGATTTACAAATTTCGTAGTAGCACCCCTGATCTTCCCAAAAATACGGGGCGATTTAATTCGAGGAATGATTTCAATAAATTCGCGCTCATTGTTGTAATTTTTTGTGAAAGAAATTTAAATCGACCCGTGTCTTTGATGTAAGAATCTATTGCGAAAATGCTGTCGGCGGCCGCTTGCGAATGTTTATTGCTTGTCTCCATCATTATCAAGGTCTTTGACATTTGGTTCGTTAATCTTTTTTAACGCAGCCACCATTATATCAGTGAAACGAAAAATCAGCAATCTATATCTAACTTCGGATCCATCCAGTTTCTACAGATCCAGGCTATAAAATGCATTGCGAATTCTATTTAAAATCCAGTTTTTTTTGACGTCATTCAATGTCGTTTGAACAGGAAATTGTTTCTATAATCGAAAACTCGAATGACGTTCGTGTGAATGTTTTTCTTATCAATGGCCCCAGTCCATAAAAAACACGTTAGTTCTACTACTACTTGTACTCTATAGGTTGCAAAACTACGATAATGTGCGGTGGGTAACATAAGTTAATGCTAATTGTAAAGATTACTGCAGGTTTAATACTTCAATATGTTCGTCGCTCGCTGTATACTCTGATAACGCAGCCTACGTAGATGTTACCTAACAATCGTTGCACAGTTATTGCATGCGCGTAAATAAATGATGAGTAACAGTCCGTTGGCTTCACGTGCCTATAAATACAATAAGGACAGGGTGTTCAACCCTTTCAATGTCACACAGGAAGGCCGTATCTGTCAGGCTGGCATTCCTTAACGAGCGCCTCATATTATATAACTGGCGATTAGCAATACCTATTCGAAAATCAATGTACAAACTAGCTTTGACAGAACGCGGTCTCAAATAAATATCAAAAAGGTTTAGTTTAAATCTGCTTCCACGATTCGTTTAGTTTCTCACGCTTAAAGTTTCAGAGTTATATACACACCAAAACTAATATAAAACGTGTAATAATGTGACATTTCAAATATATTTACTAAACAAGTGTCTCGTAAATAAGAAGATTACATTTCCAAGTGTATTAGATCAATTGCAAATCTAATCTAATTCGAGCAAAATACGAGTGAACGTCCTTACGCGAAAACATTTTTGTTTTAGAGTTAAATGACCTGTGGCAATAAATAAGTGTTTTATTTATAGAGCGACTGTAAAATCGCTGGGAAACTTCATTCAAGGCCAATGGACCGATAGTCACCTCATTTAGGGCTGCCTTCAGTATAAAACAGACTTGTTGCATTTTTTTACTCCCAGTGACTTCTGCCCTCAAACAAAGTTCAGTTTGTTAGTGAAAGTTTGAACGGTGGTTTAAGTTTGTTATATGAATTAAAATATTGTTGATTGTTTACTTATAAATAGTGAAAGAGCAACCCTAGTCATTGTAACTACGACGAACCGGTATCGGTCATTATCACGTAAACTTTTGTTGGCCAAGTGACGCACTCGCCTACTATACACGAAGATCACGTGTTGTTTGAAACCTATTTATAGTTACCCGATACGTACGCAATAAGTTCAGGTAGCCGATTACCAAGCGTTAATCTTTACCTACGTCGGAATCTGCACTAAAGTAACGTCACACAGTTCTATAACCATTGAACTAAACATCTCGTAGACACGGCGTTGTTTTATTAAGATGAATTGTCCTCTATCTAGCTGACGCGTCTCAACTAAATCTTGTCAACCCTAGTATAATTTCTGCAATCCTCTGACGTAAATAGGACCCAAATGGATACTATGATTCGTGGTCATACATATTTTTATTATGTAGGTACTTAAAATATCATTCCACGAGCTTCTAGTTCAACGAAGTAGGTATTGAAAATTGAAAATTGACGTTGTAACTATATGTGAACAGGTACATACTTTACCGTTAATAATTTACGCGAACGCGATACTGAGCTCTGCGAATTCCGCGTCGTTATCAACGCCATAAAAAGTTTGCAACGTAAATGATTGAAAAACGTACTTAAATAAAATATGGGGTCAGAAGCGGAATTGTGTAGTCCGCCAGAGACGTTGTAGAGAGACGCTTTCGATTAAACGTATTGACAGTCGCACAATTCAAGTGCACTATGATACATGATGTCCAACCCAAAGTATCCGGGCCAATGTACATTGACAAGCCGGTTATGACACCTGGTTACCGTGAGTACGACTACCGGGTACCGACGTCGCTATCGCCTTTCGCTGGCTCTATTTACGTAGTATACTAACCAGGGGACTAATCTCGTTCAATAAACGTCGAAAGTTTAATGCCATCTTATTTTGTTTTTTTATTATTGCGTCATAAAAAACTCCCATTGTTATTATAAATTTACAGTTGCCATTGCCTCCCACGAATGTACCAATCATAACGACTTTGTCGGCCGCGTCGTGGCATTGCCTGCCCATATATATATTGTATATTTACTGACTGTATAATTAACTGTAACATTCTGGATTGTCTGCAGGAATAATGACACTCAGCCGTGGCCCGTGTGACCTTGACAACATGAGTCTCTTCCAAGACCTGAAACTAAAGAGGCGGAAAGTTGACTCCCGATGTAGTAGCGATGGTAAGTATTAGTCCCTACAATGTTTTTATAGTGACCATTCACGAAATACCCGATATATTCCATAGTTCAGTCAAAGTCAAAATATACCCTTAAAGGATGCTTAAAGAAAACAATCATTTGTAATACATATAGATATAGAGTATATACTCTGCGGCACAAAATTTGGCCCCCTCTACATACAAAATTACCTATTTTTGCATACATTTGAGAGCCAAATTTTTTGCCGCTCAGTATATAATAATATAGTACGAATGGGTACATTATCAGCAATAATCAATCTATAGGATATTTTCCCTTACCTAATAAAATTCAGTTTAGTGCTAGGGTAATCTAAAGTCAGATGAAGTATGGTACAAGTGACGCATGTACCGTACACTTGTCTTCATTTATAGAGAAAGAATGGTTCAATGCTGGTCGCTCTTACCTACTGTCATCTTACCTCACTACTTGTAATTATAATATACCTAACCATTATAACATGATCGAGTCTTTCAATTTTCCATGCAGATGCATATACGTGTGAAGATTGGAAAGCTTGTAAGTACCGTTTGTATTATTAAAATGCAACTAACAGAAATAATACGTACTTACACAAGGATTGGTGACAGAGGTCTACGCCACGGATCGTTTCGATACGACACTGTCTAAATGTTTACTCAAAGGCAAATCTGATATGCACTAACTATGTGTTTTAGATATGTTTTTTTGTATTGTATTTGTTTTGTGTGTTTTAAAGCAACGTGACAAAGCTAAAGGAAGAGAGCACTTGGAATAACATGTATTACATGTTTGTTTCAAAAATAATCTAAATCGGAAAACGGGCACGCATACTTATAATTTCATGGTTTTGTGGCATCAGATTGGGTGAATTGTCTCTCCTACTGATGGTTGTCTACGAAAATTTTCAAAAAGCCTTGTAGATGTATTTATAATGAACTTTCTCTGTTGAAACTTTTTTTTTCAAAATTCGCTTCTACTTAGTAACTAAACCAACAACACCTTATATCTCTGATATAGGGTCAACCCTAATATACTATCAAGTCAATCAATCTGAATTAAAAATAGGTACTCATCCACAACAAGTTTCGTCAGGTAACTAAACTAAAAGCAAGTAATTACACGCCTACTTACAACTGGCTCCATTAAAAACGCTTTTCTTTATTGCGTACCTATAGTACCTATGTCAAGTCCCAACCCGACTCGTAACCGCCCAAAAGTACTTACCGTAATCATCCGCCGCTTAAATCTCTGTTTAAATCATTATTAAACTAGAGGTGGTTGCCTGCAAATTCGTCTGCCTCCTGCGGAAACTAAGAACTATTCCAGGAAAAAAGTAGGTGAAAAATTATTAATCTGAAATTGGTTTAAGTATCTACGATCAAAGACTTACAGGACTTGGAAATGCGTCCACACTTTATCCCATTTCCGCGGCTAAATCCTAAATTCATAAGTGACCAGTGGTACTTTGCTCTAACTAAAATTGGTTATCAACAAAGTTAAGGAAGGTCACTGTTATTGTCATTCCGTGATGGTTCTCATTGCGACGCCGCGCACGGACAGAACTATCACTTTCGATGACGACAGTGAATTCGCTTTGTTACATGTAATTTCATTTTCATTCTAACATCTCAGATGAAACACGTTTGTCGCTCGCAGGCTACCATTGAAAATATTAGTTACTATTTTGAGCGATATAACTAAGCCACTACGAACTGTTTTTTCTAACTGCCGCTGGAAATTTTTATGAGATTTCTGGATTTAGTAAGCTAATTCGTCAAGTTTGGTGTCGCTTATTGATTTTATACCTAATACCATCGGTTTTTGAAACATGTCCTTAAACAATATACCTTTAGGTCTTTGCTTTGTACTTTCAAAATTCTTCACTCTTCAAAGCCACAGGCATCGTTCATTCGGTAGCTCTTCGAATTTGTATCTAAATTTCGACTTTAAACTAATTTAAATAGAAGTTGCGCAATTCGATATTCGTAAACAAATTAGTGTATGTTTGATAATAATCGTCATCTAACGAAAGTTAAATAATGCGCGGAATAAGACCGTGAGAGTCCACCGGCCGGTTTTGAGAAATGCCGCAACTTTCACTCACGAGCAGCCGAAAAATATCAAAAACAAGATCCGGTTAGGCCGCGCCTTCACGCCGATGTTAACTGTAAAAGCAACTTTTTTGTACAAAACTTCAGATATTACAGTCAAGAGTTACGTTAGCTTTGCAAAAAATAATCTGTGTGTTTGGACACAACGGAGGTAGTTAAAATAGCACTTTAAAACATATCAGCTATTGTTCAACTAAGTCAACAGATACAAAGTAAAGATGTGTAGTGATAGAAGCAAACAATTGTTGAACGACAAAGATGCGCTGTCGATACCACTGTGAGTTTAAATTTTATCGAGTGTTAGTTATATTTGCTCGTGGGTTTACGTGCTACTAGTGATTTCCTGGTCCGGTTCATTGTTAATTCTATCAAGAACATATATGTAGAATTGTACTTTTGCATTCAAGTAATTGACGGGATTAATAGCCGACATGGGAGGGAGTGAATGAAGACAGAAAAATGTACTTTATTTCTTTAGAAATATAGTTCTGCATGGTTATTCCTACATTAATATAAGGAATAACTTATACACACTCACAGGTGTGCTATGATGTTTAGTGGTATTAATAAAAAATACCATGAACTTTGACGTTAGACACCCCTGGGCCCAGTTTCTCGAAGCATAATATTAGTCTAATAATATTAGTGTTTTGTCTCATTTTTTCATACAATTTTTGAGACAAAACACTATTATTATTAGACTAATATGCTTTGTGGAACAGGGCCCTCTGGACTCCTAATCGGTCGTCGATCATTGCCGTTGTATTCATTTGAAACCACTAATAAAGCTGAACTGCGAAATATTAATTATATGAATATTATATAAGCGTGACGCTCGTGTGGAGTCACAGTGATAAAGAAAGTTTACGTAAACGCAGAGGTGAAAGCAATAAAGCAATGTCGTAATTATTGCTATTGTGGCTTCATGAATAAGGCATGAGAGAAAGATGTGTAAGCTGTCATACAACGTAACATTTCGCTCTAGGCGTTAGTTGTTTTTACAGAATAAACTTCCACGTATTTGTGACACCTTCATTACAGAAAAAATGCAGTAAATAAATGTGAAAGGTATTTGTGTCTTGTTGCACTGAGTAGTTCGTTACATGCAGATAGAATTTACTATTGGAAATAAAGGTCGTCAACGTTCAAAACCTGAGGAGTGAGGACCAAATTTCTTTAGAAATTTACATCAATGCAATAAATCAAATAAATAAATCAATGCAAGCACATGACGCAGAAATTTCTCAGACGGGAAGTGCGTGAATAGCAATGAGTAGGTATGTATTTACGTAAAGCACTCACGAATTAACGGGATATTTTTTAGCACCGGCTCTGTGTCTTGTCCAGTAATGTTTGCCCCAGTGTCTCGCAAATTTACACGTCGGTTGCCATGCCACGTCGGCCTGTGACGTGGCCATGACGCGCCGGCGCGCCGCGCCTGCCTCGACGTGCCTGGTGACATGCCCCCACACCTACTTACAACTATTCCGATAAGGACCTCGTCCCATTCAAACAAACCAATACCACACAGACTAACAAAAAAAAATCAATAAAACATTTTTTTTAAAATGACGCAATATTCTACGTAGTTATTTTATGATAAGGTGGACGCAAGTTCTAACTTCAGTAATCGTAAATAAACGTAGTACACTCACTTGTTATGTTATGACCTAATTTCATTCAAATATTCAAGGACTCCTTTACGCGGCGATAAGCGTATTAGGTTCCATTCAATAACGCCGTCGCGTCGGCACTCGTATCGTGATCCGAAATGTCATCAAATCGAGCGCGCAGATTACATTTAATACGGTACAATTGGTACATATCTGAATGCAAATTTACATGAGCAATTCCAATTGCGTAAATAACTAGTAGAGAACAATTTACGAGATTACAAGTCGACGTACTCTAACGCCTAAGGCCCCGCGATAACGTGCGCCGGGAGCAAAGGAACTGCAAAACGTAATGAACGTAAAATTATTTACAAACATTACGTCCGCGCGTCCTATTCACCAGTAGTGTATTTTGTTTCGTCACGCACGAAGAAGTCTTTATTAAAAACCAACCAGCGCTGCGGCTTGCCGTGGCAACACGCTGAGTAGGTATGGTCCTTTTTGCTTCTTTCGGCACAATGTCTTTTTCTTTTTCTTTCTTTTTTAGTAAGGTTGTCTTATTTTTAATTGTATTTTTTTTTCTTTTTGCTGTGCCGAAATTTGGCAAATAAATTTATTCTTTCTTTCTTTCTTTCTTATTTTTCTGCAATTGTATTTAACAAGTCGTACATGAAAACGGCTCAAATGGTGAAGGGGCGGCCCTTACACGTGGCGGTGTCCCGGGAGAAAGCTGGGGGTAGGGTTGTGACTTGTGACCCAGTTTCCGAGTGTCGTTGACCGTGCACGACCTTCACTTGCAGGATCCCAAAAACAGCTCTTCCGCGCCGCGCGTACTTGACGGTTGCGTGGTTACGATCTTTATCTTTTTTATTTATTTTTAGCTAGCCGCAGCTACGAGTACTAGATAAATTAAAACTAATTATGCTATCAAATTAATTACTGTTTAATATCAAGTTACGCAGCGTGTGGATAGTAAAATAATAAAGTAAATAATACTTAAATGCTATCAAAAGTTATCTCGGAGATGGTCCTCAACGCGATCGATCGTACACGTAACCCATCTGGCTTCCGCGGTGGTGCAGGCTGCGCAACCGGGACAAGCACTCGAGCCACCGTAAATCACGAGCCAACATCAGCCACATAACAGCCGGCAATTAAAACGGGGCATAATGTCTGTGCTATGCGGCGAGCTAGCCTACCTAGAATCTAGAGCCGATTGCATCACGTGGCTAGAAAGATCGGTCCCCACCAGAGATGTAGCAAAGGACGCATAGTGAAATAGAGATCGTCCTCGAAGCGAGAGCGGTGCACGCGTTGCACTAGTCATTGTGCGGTTGCACTTCGCACGCACGGCCGTCGGAGTGACCTAATAGTGGCTGGAGGGAGGGATCGGGAAGTGCAGGGGGGCGGGAGCGGGGCGCTCGCTCGTGTGGTAGGTCGGGCTCACTGTGCGCGACCGACGCCCGCTGCACCGCCGCAGCCGCGGAAAACTTTCTTTGTGGCTTTTCCTCGCGACGCTTGCGCCCGCGCCGGTTCAAGCGCAACTCGCGCCATATTCGTCCCATGATCTGCGAGCACCGAGACAATTATGTGATAATAACCGCTCGCTCCTGGCGTCGACGGACTGTTTGTGCATAGCGATGTAAGCTGGTCACGCGAGGGTAACTTCGCCTATGGATTTAGCTATAAAAAGTCGGTAAATGTTTGTATCTTTTAAGGAAACCGTTTACGTAATTTATTCAGTTTACATTAATAATAATCATTAATTATGATTGATACATATTTTTTATAACAAAACTATTGCGTTAGTTATGGGGGTATACAAGTAGTTGTGTTTTTGTCGGTATTAATAGTAGGGATTTGAATGTGCATTGGTACAAATGCAAGTGTTCGCGGGGCTGCAGCGCGGTGCGGGCGCAGGCTTCCGGGCGCCGCGCGGCATCTGCGCTGCTTTCACTTTCTCCTCGCCCGCGCCGCATCTCGCGCCTGCTCCACGCTTCCTACATAATTCTATTAACACGTCTTTTCCGGATCGTTACATAAAACACTCCTTCGTAATTTATCAACCGTTTATGAAATTGCATGCACTTCGTATGTGCATAATAAATTAAATTAGTTCTCTATACAGCTAGGCTGGAGTGACGCTCGCATTGTCGTGACGCAACCGGCTAATCTAGTCGGCGGCGTCGGGAAGTGCAGTGTCGCGTCCCCGCCCCGCGCCTCGCGGCCACTCCGCGCGGTCGTTGACTTTTCACCCAGTTTCTATTCTTGCGTCTAAAAGTCCGCAGTGCTCTCTTCCTTGTGCGCTTAGAAGTGAGGTTGTCTGTGTCTCGCTGACCGTGCCGTGTTTCCGCAGGCGAGTCGGCCGCCGACACCAGCACCTCGTCGCCCGACCCGGGACCGCCCTCGCCGCGCATGGCCGACGCGGGCTGCACGCCGCCGCATCCGCCCCCCATGTTCGACGGCGGCAGGTCCCCCACGCCCACGTCGGCTTGCCACCCCACCGTCATCCGCTCAGCGCCGCCATACTCCGTCATCAAGTTCGAGGGAGCCGCCTGCTCCAACAAGTCTGATAATTCACATGCCAGCAAACACGGGCTCACGTCGCCCACGCAACACTCCTCCGTGAAGCTGGAAGGTCCGCCGCCCGAGCCGCCGCACCCGTACCGGCCGCGCGCGCCCGCGCCGCCGCCCGGCGTGCACTCCGGCCTCGCGCCTGTGCCTTGGCCGCCGGCGGCCTGCATCAACGGCGTCAAGCCAGAACTGATCGGAGGCCACTTCCCCCCTCAGCCCCAGGAGCCAAAGGCTGGAGCGCGAGGACCTACGCAATGGCGCGGAGCGCCTGCTGTCATTATGGGTGAATCTGGCGGTGTACGCACAATGTTTTGGACGCTGCCGGCGCCCACGCCCGGTGCCGAATCCTCCGCGACACCTAGCGGATCACATACTCCGACGCCACCTACACCAGATCCCACCACGTGCAGCGAGGAGTCCGCAGCTCGGCTGCTGTTGAACCTCGGCGGCGAGCTGCGGCGGCAGCGTGGGCCGCCGCTGAACATGGAGTTGCTATGGGCGGGCGACGTGTCACAGTTGCCGGCGCATCAACAGCTGCACGCATTGAACCTGAGCGCCGCAGCGGGCAACGTGGCCGCCGTCTCCGGCGCGCCCGCCCCCTCCCCGCACTCCATGCCTCGCCCGGAACTGCGCGCTTATGCACCAGAAGCCGAACGCGAAGAGGACGAGCAACCTATGATCTGCATGATATGCGAAGACAAAGCGACAGGCTTGCACTATGGAATCATTACCTGCGAAGGTTGTAAAGGCTTCTTCAAGCGAACCGTGCAGAACAGACGCGTGTACACGTGTGTTGCTGACGGAGGCTGTGAGATTACGAAAGCGCAAAGAAATCGGTGCCAGTACTGTCGATTTAAGAAATGTATCGAACAAGGCATGGTTTTACAAGGTACGTTCATTTGCAATGACTTAAGTATGATTATTTGAGATCAACATTGGACTTACGATGTTTTCTTGTTTGCAGCTGTGCGGGAAGACCGTATGCCAGGCGGGCGGAACAGCGGTGCGGTGTACAACTTGTACAAAGTCAAATACAAGAAGCACAAGAAGGCAAATAAGGCAGCGACAACGACCAGCCGAGCGTCGCCGCCGGAGAAACCCAAGGAGCCAATGCCGCCTCTCCCTCCGCACCTCGTCAACGGCACCATTCTTAAGACTGCACTCACTAACCCCAGCGAGGTAAATATCAAAATATGTATTTAACTCCTGTTTTGTTTTGCAACTTTTAGTTACACTCTGAAAACGTGTCTTTCTTACTTAACCAAGTTCCAACCATTTATTAAGTTACCAAAAACCCACTTTCAACTATATCCTTTATTTTAACTTCTAAGTTAACAGTATTTTCTGAAAGCATTTAGGTACTATTTCATTTGTCCTTTTTTAAATATGTTATTCATTTCAATGTTGCCTCTGTAGGTATCCAATAAGTATGAGATAAGAACACTTCCTTTTATATATTATATAGATGTGTTGCGTTCAGGTTGTTCACTTAAGGGCTCGGCTTGAGAGCGCAGTATCCTCGTCCCGCGACCGCGCCGTGCCCCTGGAGCGCGCGCTGCACATGATCCGCGCCCTCATCGACTGCGACGCGATGGAGGACATCGCCACCGTCCGCCACCTCCCCGACCTCCTCCATGACACCTCAGAAATCGGCGACAAACTCTGCAAAATCGGCGATTCAATCGTACATAAAATGGTCGCGTGGACGAAGAAGCTCCCTTTCATCATGGAAATCCCAATGGAAATCCACTCAAAGCTGCTAATGGAGAAGTGGCATGAGATCTCTGTGCTGACAACGGCAGCGTTCCAGGCGATGCACGGGAAGCAAGCGCACGCGCCGCCCTCATCGGACCACGAGCACGACTTCATGCAAGAGGTAAGTTAATCGTACTCGGTTACGTATAGGGAATTGAGAGAACGCCATATAAGTGCAAGTGCATCTAAGCAGCGAGGCGGGCTCGGTTGAACCACGCACCGGGTCACTTTCGCTCCAGAGACTTCCGCCGACTGCTCGGAGTGCAGTTACGTGATCTGCATCGGCGCTTACGCAATCGCGATAGAAAGTCGCCGCCTTTGGCAGAGAACTAGCTGCACTCAAGCGCACTCGCTGCATAGTGCGCTCTATTACACTCGTAAACTAATGCATTGCATTGGACGTTCAATAGCCTTCGAGCTGACCGAATGCATAGGAATTATGTGCAATGATAGGCTTCGAAAGGTGAATAACATTACATTATAATAAATAAGCATTTGCTAGACATAAAATACGTGACATTGCTAAAATATAGCGAACCTTGTGAAGTGAACCTTAGATTGGAAGTCAAAGCTTGACTGTTTATTCAAAGCATGTTAAGCGGAATCTGCTTGCATTGCTTATATAATGTATGCGAACATTTACCTTATACGCATACCTGTCTACAGCGTGATATTGTGCTCTTTTAATATATATATCGCTGTGTCTGTTTGTTGGTAATCAGTTCCTACTCTCACAAAACCGCCTCATCCGTGTTAGTATAAACTTTAAACACAAATAAGGTTAACGCGGCTAGTCTCTGTGCCTTTTTCAACACACACGTTACTTTATTTTATTACTAACACGTTCAAAAAATCAGATATTTTGTGGGAAAACACCAGACATCTTAATAAACGACTCGATATGTGTTGTTTACGAGTATACTATATCTAAAGCCAAACAATAATATTTCAACAACAGAACAAGGAAACTCTGGAAACATTCTGATTTAACTTGATTTGCAATTTTATTTATGGACTACAGGAAAATACTATTAAAACTCCCTGGCCCCTTTAACAATAAAGAAGTTAAATCAATAATGGATAAACTTTAATAGAAAGATATAATAAAAGTAATAGTTCTCTGGTTTAAAATCACGAATACCTATTTGTATTTGTATGCAATAGACGCGTATGCACTATCATGTTTTGGTCAAATAACGCAACAAAAATTATATTGACACACGTGGCACCTTCATTTGTGATTGCCTTGAAATTACGTATACATGGTAATTATAAGATCAGCAAAAAGTTACTTCCAATTTACCGTCAGCTACTGGAGTTCTTAGTTTATTGATTGAGTCTAAGCTTAGCAATAAAAGTAGGAGTAATAACAAATTAGCCATACCTTTCTAAGGACCCAGCGTACAAAATTTTGGACATAATGTCGTCTAACTAAATGTCAACTTTTCTTGATTGTGATTAAGTTTGAAAACAGAAGTGAGAATACATTTAAGCTTTGGTCACTGATTTTTTTTTATTTTTTTTCTTTTTTTCGTAGGTGAATGCAAATTTGCGGACACTTCAGAGCTGCTTGACCTCTCTGATGGGGCGGCCTATTACTCTGGAGCAGCTGCGGTTGGACGTCGGGCTGGTTGTGGAAAAAATGACGCAAATCACTTGCGTTTTCCGACGCATCCAGCTCAGGATGGAAGAGTACGTCTGTCTCAAGGTCTACATACTCCTGAATCAAGGTAAGCCTTGACCATCCACCCACGTATGTGCTATACGTTCATCAAACATGTAAATTGTTTATACGCATAGCGAATTCAAAATCAACGTTGATTGTCATTGAATTTATGTCATTTTATTTACTCACTTTATGAATTTGTTATTTTGATTTCAACTGAACCCAATTTGATTCATATCATTGGCGGAAATAATTTTTAGCGACGATGACGTCAATGCTTCATGACCGCCGCTTTTATAACTGTGTTAAAACTGTCTCGGATAACCTTTCCCTGGTTCACGGGCTGGATTTTATTTAGGCTAAATAAATATTGGCGCTTAAAAACATTGCCAACTGATTAAGAAACAATTTGGGTACAGTTCTTGCACAGATTGTCCAGACTTTTATTTTTTTGTAAACATGTCGTGTAATGTGGACGCCTGCCAAGCGAATCCAACTTTGCGCAATTTATGTATAATATTGTTTATTGTGTCATTGATTTGTATAGGAACACTATCGGAACGATCGTACTTCTCTAGGTGAAACTGAAAATCGTTACAAAACATCCCGTAAACATGCTCGCTACAAACCATGTGATAAATCCATCCCTCGAACAAAATATACTCTGCAAATTAACATTATAGGAAGTTTAAAAAGCCATGCGCGTATACGCGTCAATGCAAGCCGGCCACTCGTTTCGACTTATTATGATTTATAGTCCATGTAACCCACTTACAAGTGCCCGCTTGTGAAATCGATTAGGGACTCACTTCGGGACGTGGCAGCAAATGATCACTTACACTCAAGGTACGTACAGCAATCATTTTGCTGTCGTAAAGGAATTGCTCACATGGGGAATTTATTTGCAGACTAATTCTATTACGCACTATCCTGCCAAGTATCCATCAAGAATGCTTATAATTATACGGTATATTATTTCAAAAGAGTATACAAAGTAACTGTTATCGCCATGTAATATAATTTTACAGTAAATTACTAGATTTCACAGGATCTGAAATAACAGACAAAAAACAACGTTCCTGCGGAGACAAAAATATCAGGATTAAGTAGTCTCAGAGTTGAAAATTGGTGAGATTTTCATTCGAGTTACAAAATAATGCACACTTATTCACATATTCGTAATAGTTATTTCCTAGCTTTATCTAAGAACGAGATGAGATAAGTGTGAGTCGGGCTATGTGCAGTATAGAATTCCGTACGGATTTATTTGAGATTTTTTAAACTGACGGTTTAGCCTGTAGAACACTTGTCTCTAACAAAAATTAACACTTTCAAGTATAATATTTTGCAAATGGATCCCTAAATAAAAAAAAACCTTAGCTGACTTCTAATATTTTAAACAGACCTGTCCAATGGATACCCCATACTATATATTTTTTCCTAAATTTTGTTTAACGCCTTTGCATGGCTATTCGACCGTCTATTCCCCTCTGCAAGTAGCATTTCTGAGCCGATTCTTATGAAATTTTTTGAGGAGGTTCGCAAATTACTGGGATTTGTCGATTCAGTCGATTTTTTTTTAATGCCGGAGCCTTGACGGTTGTTAACGTAAAACATATATTTCAGCCGTTTCAAAAGTCGCTATGGCTACTGCTTACAGAGCCGCTAGTTTTATTAGTCAGATATATTAAAATGGTTATGTGGGTGCTCTGGTTCTATAACCCTCTGGTTAAAAGCGACAGCACCAGGGAAACAAGGCGTGACATTCCACCTTATCGCAATACAACTAGGTCGGCCCTCACATGCTGTGTTTGAAAATTATTTTCACCGCATCAACGCTATTGTAACGTACTTATCAAGCGCACGAGTACCTACCTTACCTACTTAGTGCGAGCGATTAGAAATTCCGCTAAAACCGCGTACCCTTTTATTAAAGTAGCTAGTGGGTATACGCTCTAGAAAGGATGAACACGACGCAGGACGGGACTTTTTTAGTACTAAAAGCCATGTTTGTTGCCTTTTGATGCCAAGAGTAGGCTTGATCCTAGTATAAAAACAACATAAATACAATAAATGTCTGTTATATAACCTAAACAACAAAAAGTTTGAAAACCCCGACGTTGTCACTTCAAAGTTCAATATCTCAAAAACGGCTAATCCGATTTTGATGAAACATGTCTAAGAACCATCGCTAGAAAACCTGATTTCAAATGAAAAAAACCGCATTCAAATCGGTCCATCCGTTTAAGAGCTACGGCGCCACAGACACCCATAGCGGTCAAACTTATAACACCCCTCTTTTTGCGTCGGGGGCTAAAAAAAAACATTGACTGCACTTTCATTTCCAACTTAAATGGTGGGAGGTGGGTCAAAATGAATTTACAATATTTGACCCAACAACAACAACAAACGGCAAGTTGTAATAAAAGTTTGTAAAAACATTGTGCCTGTTTCTAAAATACTAACCGTACATGTTTTTCCGCCATGAACTACGGCTGTGTCCGTTACGTTCTGCCTGTACCTACTCACCAGCTATATTGAAATGGAAAGCTCTTGCACAACAGTTCCGCGTCTGTGTGCGTCGGTGTGAGCTGTGTGTGCGCGTTGAGCAACCCACTGGTATGCTATTGAACATGATGCCTTGTCCAAATACGCTAAAATAACTGAATGCGTGTGGATTAACGGGCTTTTATGGAACAATGGTTTTAAACTGTAATCTGGATTCGTGGACAAATTAGATGTACCTAGATTGAACTAGGGTTTTGAGCTATTATTACCTAAAAGTAATCAAATATTCTAGTTCAGAATGCTTATCAATAAATATATGTATACTTATTTATTATAAAACCAAAGGAAATCTAGTTTTTCTTACCAACATACATTTTTAACATTTTGAATGATATCCTCGTATAGTCTAACGTAACGTTTTAAATATAGTACATATACGTCAAAGTTAAATACCAAGGACCATATCAATTTTTACGGAGTGACATCATGTTTCCATTTCTATTTATCGAAATCTGATGTTGGTCTAATATTTTTGCACTTTTAGCCAAAGTAATTTTCTTTTTATATTCCCGGCTATATCTATGTAAGAAAATACACATAAAAAACATATTTGACGTGTAAAAAACATGATAAAGAATACGTTTGCATTTATAATTTTAAAGTTAGGAAGGCCTTGTACTCTACATGTACGTTTAGAATAACATCGTTTCTTACAGACAATGTTATTCATCGCGAAGAAAATGAAAGTAGAAGGTCGCTGGTACAGCGTCGTGTTAACGTTGAACTGTGGTCGCATAAAAAACATATATTTATAAAAACTATGTACTTAGAAATAGTTATAATAATACAGTTAAGTGTAAGAAATATATATTATTTCAACATTTAAAAATATACAACGTAAAATATACCACACTCATAATCCGACGTTATAAAGGGGTCGTGGTAAGTTGTAGGTATTTTGAGTGGTTTGATCAAGTACATATTTTGGCCGTTGACAATACAAAATGTTATAATAGTGTATTTTGTATCAAATTCATATTACACGTCAGTACCCTTAGTGTAAGTTTTCGGTTACAAAATACGTCTCTATCGCGTTCGCGTTAAAATCTCAATTTATATGGAAACACGAACAGCGCCTCTAGCGGAACGTTTGCGATGTTCGTGTTTCCATACAAATTGAGATTTAACGCGAACGCGATCGAGCCGTATTTTGTAACCGAAAACTTACACTAAGAGCACAGTGCCTCTAGCGGAACGTTTGCGATGTTGGTGTTTTCATACAAATCGAGATTTTAACGCGAACGCGATCGAGACGTATTTTGTAACCGAAAACTTACACTAAGGGACTAAGGGTACGGATATAATATAGGTACAGTGTAACACAAATAAATAGCAGTGATAATTGAAAATTGAAACGAATATGAACAAAAACAATTAGAAACATTTTGAAAATTTAAATTTATAGAGAAGTAGGAATTGGATAATTATTAAATAATGTATTAGTAAATACAATGACTCTACTGCCGCACTCTGAGACTTTAATTGACACTTTACGCCTTATACGACAAACTATAGGACCTGGAATAGCTAACACATGCTTACGTGCTCTATTTTACCTACTACTATTCAATGTACTATTTTAACATGTAAAAGACTTACTTCGCACTAAAGCGAGTCAGTCTATCGTCCCAGCTATTGTAGTTGGATGAATGGAAAATCACAAAAGCTAAATTATTCTCGTAAGGCCTACCGTCGTCCACACGACGAGACAGCGACCACACTCAGCCTTTATAACATAAAATTCATAGAAAGAAAATTAGCGTATTATTTTACTTTTTTAGTATTGTTATAGTTTTATTACTGATGCAAAGTAAGATGCACCAAGTAGGTAGACTTAAACTAGTTTACTTATGTAATTCTAAATAAAAGATCGATTTTCCTTTTCTTTCTCATTTGAATCTTCAGGAAAACGAAGAAAAGCGATGTGTCCAGAGCGCCATTAACATTCTGGTTGTACTTTACGTAATTAGATACGTTATTAAAGGAACGGTTACGTCTGGTAGGACAGTTCTGAGCGGAAAGCGCGACGCGAAAGGTTGCTAGTACCCACTTTCTCTTTAGCGGTGCTTCGCGCAGATCGCTGTTACGTAACAGCGATTAGGTGCGTTTGCGAATGCGCCCTTAGGGCCCGTTCCCAGTTGTCGGGTGTCGGCTCCGTTCCGTGTCGGATGGATGTCAGGCATTACGACAGAAAATCGTGTCGGGCAAGTGTGAAGCTTCAGATATAACCTAACCAATAAAAAGTTGGAAAACCCCCGACATTGTGACTTCAAACCGAACCGATTTTGATGAAACATGTCTAAGAACTATCGCTAGAAAACCTGATTTCAAATAAAAAAACGCATTCGAATCGGTGCACCCGTTTAAGAGCTACTGTGCCACAGACAGACAGACAGACACACATAGCGGTCAAATTTATAACACCCCTCTTTTTGCATCGGGGTTTAAAAAGGTTCTGCCACTGGAAAACCCGATTAAAATCCGGGCCCGACATCCGACAAGTGGGAAACAGCTTTTAAGAACATTCTGTGAATTTCCGTGTAACTAGTAGGGGCCGGCCGGGAGTGCATTCCATGACTTAGATATTATTCAGTATAAAGTGAATTAATTATTTCAATTCCCACTTTCTTTGAGTATATTGCAAAGATAGCTCAATTTTGATGTAAAAGTAGCTCAATTTTTCGATTATTTCAACAAACACAATTTTAAACCATTTTGGAATGGTGAAAATGATGATATGTTTTTTAAATCTGCCCCAACTTTGTCATTAGAAAATGGGTTCACGCAAAATGATTCTTGAAAAAACTTCCATTGCCATTTTTTTTTACTAATTTGCAGCAAATGAATCTGGTGTTAGATACGTTTGTTGGCAGGAAATTTGATTCAATATTCAAAACCATATGTTTAAAATTAATCACAATTTCCGCAAAATTAATTAGTTAAATTATAATATATATTCAAATGCAAAAACAGCATTTAGTCCATTTTATACGATACTGCTGGTACGAGTGTACCTACAATTTCACGATATCACCTAAAGTTAATATTTTATTTATGGGTATTTGAGCTGGCGACGAATAAGAGCCGAAGAAAATTGTTGTAACAAATTTATAGACTCCGTTCAGATTTTCCAAGATAAAGTGTATACTTGTATTCCAAGGTAATTACGCCGACAATAATCATTAACACAACATAATTAGTCATTCAAGCAGATCAAAATGCTATTTACGTATTAAATTAACCTTATCTACTAACTAATATGACAGGCGCTATTGATCACATACAGAAGACGTGTCTTCCATCGCACCTTAAATCCGTTTTATAATAAAACATTCCCGTATTCGATACCGCGTGCATTGAAAACTCACAGGCGCAAAATGCTATAAATAAAACAAAGTTAAATGAAATGGAGGTACAATCCATACTAATATTATAAATACGAGTGTTTGTTTGTATGTTTGTATGTTTGTCCGTCACTCATGTCGGACAAACATACAAACGGAAGCGGAGCGACGGATCGACGTGATTTTTGGCATAGAGATAGTTTATGGGCCAGAGAGTGACATAGGCACCTTTTTATCCCGGAAAAATGCACAGTTCCCGAGGGAATAGCGCGCGATAACCGAATTCCACGCGGGCGAAGCCGCAGGCAATAGCTAGTAAATTGTATAATATCGCGTATCTCGCCTTCCTTGTTCTCTAAAAACAAGACACCATCATGTTGGCTGAACGTAAAACGCGCACAACATGAAACGGTCGCGCGGCAAACCCGCATATAAGCGAGCGCGTGCGAGTGAAATGGCAATACAGTGAGGACGCAGCGCGCTCGAGCGGAGGTCAACGGCTAGCCGCGGTCGTTGCCCCGCTATCGGAGTGACCTACTGAGCGCGTGACGTCACCGCCGCACCGCACTCGCTCGATACAAATGGCATTGGCTCGGCTCAACTAGCTTCTTAGCGTCATCTAGCGGTGAGTAGCCAAACTAACAAACAATACACTAGCGCTGCTAGTAGCATAATCCGGATAACTTTTTCAATTCAATTCAAATTTAGAAATCTATTAGCTTTTTGATAATTCTGCCAAAGGTTGTTAATCTCCTTCCTACTTTTTGGTGGAATATCAACCAGCTACCATTTATGTCAAAACGACACAATTTTAATATTGTTAAGTAAACTACACATTACACAATAACTATTATTATGATAGCCAACCACAGATAATATAGGGATCTTTAACAAATAAACAATACAAAATGAAACGGAATTGTAGATAAAACTTTCAAGATCAAAATAAGCCTTTTTTTTCTCCCTCGGATACCTCCTTTGATGAAGAAATGCGACACGATTTCAAATTCAGAATAGAGCTGAAGTACGATCGAGTTCGTTCGCCTATGGTGCGTTTCGTTGTAAGGTTCTGTTTAGTATACTTTATACGATGCTTTCTTTTGTCATAGAAGTGGAACTAGAAGGCATACAGGAGCGATACGTGCAGGTTTTGCGCAGTTATTTGGAGCACGCTGCACCGCACCACCCCGGCAGGTTACAGGAACTGTTCGCAAGGATACCTGAGGTGAGGAAACATTTAATAAAATCTTTCACCATCTGCCGGCATTTAATAAAATCTTTCACCATCTGCTGCTGGCTGGAGAAAGACAGACGCTGGAAGTGCGGGAACATAGTAACCATAGATTAAATACTAACCGCGTTTTACATAGTATAAAATCCGTCCAAATACGCTCGGCACACAAATGGCTGACCATTTTGGAAGCTGCAACTGCAACTCTTACACCAGTTCAGGGCACCAATCACTAACATGGATGTTTTTCTCTATTAATGGTGATTATTTGGTGTTCACAGATCCAAGCGGCAGCGAACCTTTTGCTCGAAAGCAAGATGTTCTACGTACCCTTCGTGTTGAACTCGGCGGAGATCAGATAGTATTGCGAGTAGTGTCCCCGCCGCGCGTCTTATGTCACCACTTGTGTTCACCGCCCCAGCACGAGAGTTCGTACAAATATGTTCCTAGTCGAGCAGGACGAGCGTGGAGCTCGGAGCCACTCGGAGCCGATCGGAGCTCTCCGGAAACCTTCGGAGCTGATCGGAGCTCTTCGCAAGTGCTCGGCAGCGCTCGGCGACTCCCGCGCGACAGTGAACTGCAATGCGGGCACGGAACGTACTCGCAGCTACGACGACTCCAAGTGTGTAAACGCTGTTATTTTAGAGGAATTAAAACGTCCCAATCGACAGACTGATTTTAATAAATAGTTGTTATGTGATAAGTGTCAGGGACTGGAGCGTGTGTTTTATACCTACGTGGTAGTGTATACTAATTAGGATTAAATAGATGATAGTTACTATTTAAAACTGACAGAAGGATCGCATAATATATTATTTCTGTAAATATAGACTATTTTACTAGATAGCTCGTTTAAGATGTTGTTTTTGAAATAGATTTGTTTCTTGTAAATGGAATTATTACTGTTTTAGTTTGCATTTTATATCGTGTAGGAGTACCTAAGCAGTGTAATTTAATAATGAGAATTTCACTTGTCTGTCTAAGACTTGTTGGTAAGTAAAGTTATGTAAGTAGCACTAAGTACGTACTCTCAGTGTTTACCAAGACTGCTTGTATACAACTATACTGTTTACGCACTATCATAATTTTCTATAGTCACAACTTATGCATTTTATTGACAATATTTTGCATAGAACTTTTCTTGCATATAATTTTGTTTTGTTAACCTTGTCCCAGTACTTTAAATATATAACTGTGTTGTAAGTTCGTAGCCAGTGTTCATTGAAGAAAGTAGACTTTGTTAGTTCCGGTTTTCGTTTGTATTTCCTCAGGATGAATGAAAATGAAAAAAAAATATTGCATAGAAAGCTTACAAAAAAGAGTCTACGGCTCTGGATCCTGTGCTAGGAGTCCCTGTGTTACAGGATCCAGGTAGGAAATAAGATCGATTAATATATTTTATGTCATCTTAGAATAATAACACAAAAAGCTAGTGTTCGAGTTACAAAGTAAAGAAATAAATAAAAAATACAGCAATTTTAATGAAAACTTGAGTCGTGTTTTTGCTTAATGGACTCGACACGCGTTAAGCTAAGGAATTATTTGCGTTATTATTCTAAGACTTTCACGATCACTATGGAATAGGTGCTTCTCTCAATTTTATGAGTGTTCGTCCTAGCCTAGTTTAGAGGGAACCGAAGGTTTTATAGGGTTCCGTACCTTAAAAGGAAAAATGGAACCTATATAGGAGCACTTTGACTTCTATCTGTCACGACCCTTTTTCTCGGAAACACGTGAAACTATCAAATTGAAATTTACATGAAACATTTAGGGCTGTACCTACCTCTTGCAACCATACAAAACGAAGTTAAAGTTCACGTGATCAAAATTTACAACCATTTAAAATGTGTTTTCATACAAAAACCATGAGAACCGAAACCATCCCATAGGCCTCTCGACACGAGAAAATAAAAAAGTCAGAAATTCATTGTACCGGAAAAAAGGAGGTACAGACTTATTTTCAGTGGCTTTTAAATTTATACGGAACCCTCAGTGAGTTAGATCCATCTTGTTCCACGGAAGTGCCAGCCTTGTTTATCTCGTAGTTCGCGTGTTACTGTGATGACGTCCTGTTAACTGTTTCTAAGTCAGAAAAGTCACTCTCTCTCTGCGGTGGTTGCATGTCACTGTCATCACCTAAAAAGGTAAAAGTAACATTTACTTCGCCTTTACTAAATTTCACTTATCGGTAAGTACATTGATTATTTTGCTATTATTTTGGATTTTTAATTCATCTTAATACTTCACTTCCGATAAAAAGTAATATTGACAAAGCCATTCCTTCACAGCCATTTATTAGAAGAAAATAGGACACAATTATGATTTCCATTCCTTCTTCATGTATGTTAAAGACCTACATTTCTTACTATTCATCCGTCACAGAACTTCCGTGTTTTCTCCGTACTCATATATAAAGTAAATAAGTAAATAAAACTTAATTGAGTAAAAATAAGTAGCGTACTATTAATAAAATAGCAACAAAGAGACTTTCTATTTTTAACTTTTAACACTGTCAGTATATTCACTGCCTTTCGTTTGTAAACTTATGCCGTTTAATACTTAAGTCTCTGGTCGATCGTTAATATGTTAGCGTTATGACGTACCAGCAACGGTGAACTGTTACCAGTAGGTTAGGGAAGGCTTTGTACGCCGTTTATAATAAGTAATTAAAACCAAAAAGTTCGTTATAGGGACTTAGGTTCTAGTTTATTAAACTAAGTGTTGTACCACAATACGAATGTTGGGGCGAGAGCAGCCCTGCTGATGGATAGAGTTCGAGTAGTGATGGAACGGCCAGGCAAGTCAACGGCGGGGCTGCCTAACAACTTAAGCCGCGATGTCTCCTTCTACATTTACGATCTCGACTCGATAATTAAGACGCGAAATCAAACTTAACACATAACATGATCTGATTTAAGTGTCAGAGGGCCCACTCCAATGTTCGGAAATCGAAGTTCGTATCGTACCGTCCCTCTCGCCCTCGTATTAAATAGTGTAAGTGTCAGTAAGACCGAACGAAACGAAATTCTTTTTTCGAATTACGTAGTAGCCCTGCAGATTTTACTGCGGCTGCTCTAACGCCCAGCGAGGCGCAGAGCAGACTATACTGATCCATCTTGTCAAAATGTGTGCGCCTGCTCTGATCCACTGTTGACTATATAACATAACCCTTTCTGAGACCCAGTCAAATTCGAGCGCCACACATCCGTTCCTCGTCATGTTACCACTAGATAAGTGATAGTTATTAACGTGTTTCGTATAATTTTATAATTAGTTTGAATACAACCAGTTACGATACTGCCATCAAATGCCTAAATATAAATATGTAGTTTTTTTTTTTCAAATTAATTTTGCTGTAGTTAATGTATATGATTTAACTTAGTAAAACGGCGTTCGTGAAATTATAAGTTAAATGTGATAATGAAACAGTGATAGCGTAAAGGAATATTCGAGCCTGGCTGCGCGGGCGCGCCCCGCCGGCTCTTCGCCTGTAGATACTTCACGTCAAATATTTTCCTTAATTGGGTAACTATATTTATTTATCTTAATTGTAATCAGTTAGTTTATAGAACACCATCTTAACGACGGTGTAAATCTAAAGTCTGAGGTAAAGATGCCTTTATAGATTACATGTTACGGGGGAAACCTTTAAAATAAATCACGAATCGTGCATCGTTCTACTAACGTGTAAATGATTATAATATGACACTTATTTTGTTAATACCATAGCGTAATTAGTTAAGGTGAGACTAACGACGTTGCGGGGAGTAGCTTAGGGCGTAATCGGCGTTGTACAAAGGATAGTAGATATTGATAAAAAATAATCAATAAAATTGGCGCATTACTGGCGAGTACCTAATTAGAATAGTACGCGAAGAGCCCGCAGAGGCTATATACATTTCTTGTGTAAATAAATAATGTATTAACATAAGATGGCCGTTCGCTTTTCGTTACTGTCCTGATTATTTGCTGGACTCTGTAATAGAACTTCGCCTTCTTCTTTCAACTAATTTTCTCTTTTACACATCCCAAGATATAAGATTGGAAAACAAATTTGAGTAGTGGAAAGTAGATTAGACATTCGCTCCTGTCGGTGATTCGGTTTGTTCGTAGCGCCCGCTGCCCCTCGCCCATCAATTACTATGGTTAATGTGTGTATGTGACATGTGCGCTACACGCTCTAAGGCTGAACTATTATTTCCTAGAGGCCCAGGCGCCGGGCGCGGACGGTTCTCCACTGACGGACTTAGTAATATTGCGAAAATATTTTGACTGATATAATAATTTAAACGTAATAATGTTAATATATTTATAAGAATGTAACAAAAACTTAATGCATTTCACACTTTCTTTACAGTCCATAAGAAAAATTACATTTAAGATATTGTGACGAAATATTTTCACATTGATAGCGTAAGGTTTGTTGTGTATAAAATAGTGTTGCATGTATTCGGGTAAAAGAAGGGTTGAAATTGTGTACATTAGACATTGTATTAAATAGTACTGAGGTAAATCGTGTGTAAATCCGTAACAGAATATATATATTTGGAAACGTTGAAGTATGATTGTTGTACATATACATTTATGGAACTACATGACACAGATTAATTAATAAATATTTGGAAATAGTACATACCTACACATTCATAGATATCTGTTCTAAATGTTTTATTCGGATAACAATAGGTAATCGTGTTCTGTTAAGATTAAGTGTCTAAATAAAACTAAACAAACACGTACCGCTTGTCTGATTCGTTGTCGTCTTATGGTTTCCTCACTTTACCGAACGAAATATTTTGGAGGTTTAGATAAGTGGCCGTTATGTTTTATCTGTTTGTATACACGATTCACATTAAAATTGAAATTGCCCTCTAGAGACCTAAAGCCCGTATGAACTCAAGCAGGCATGTTAATAACTGAAACGTCTTAAATGCGGTTTCTATCTTGAATGAAAACCAAATACGGCTGCAGGGAACCCGGGTGCAGAAACAGTCAACCAATTTACCATGGGCTAGAAAGGATCTTGTCGCATTGCGTTATCTTGTGACACTGCTATTGTTATATATTATTACGGAGTGATTTAACGACGTAGGTTGTTCTAGGGTTCCTAATGTCTTTGATCGAATTAGTTGACTGATTCAATGAAAAGTTGGATGCTTCGTTTGACTTGCGACCGCGTCCCTATTTGCCATGCCATGTTTGCAAGCCTATCAGAGCCCAACGTGTGATTTTTGTCGTAATAATCGTCTCGAACGCGTTCAATTTAATGTCTAACTCTACCTAGATATGTCTAGCGCACTCAGAATCACAGTCGTTTTTACCATTTCTTTCTGCCAAACGGTGTAGAATGACGATAGGAAGAAATGGTGAAATACGATCACAAACGCCCGCGCATTGACTATATGGGTACGGCATCTTTCTTGCCAATTTGACCAATGACCATAGTAAATGAAATGTTAAGAGAAACACGTTCAAGGCGTTTTTTGCATCAAAAACTTACACTAGAGGGTGAATAAAGATGTAGTTGATTGTGATTGGGTGTGCTATATTTTACTCACGTATTTATTTGGGCTCGCTCAATTTCAAGACTTATCGCTTTGAGAGCTAGCATATTATACATTGTTCGCTTTAATTTAAGTATTATCAATATGATAGGGTTCTGTGTACTTGTAGATGTCACATTAAATAGATGATGATCGCTGTACTATTCTCAATGGTCCGGGCCGGGCTGTTTACTGCGTCCCTTTCTAACTGTTCTGATAAAAGTGAGACAGGAGTTATTATTAGCACAATGACGATTGTCGCGGAGATTAAGCATCCATTTTACGCTCGCCTGCTGGTAAGAAAATGCTTTAAGTCAGTGACGATAGTCATTTTGCTACGTCTACTTTTGAAAGCACATTCGAAGACCAACTACTGTCTAGCTAGGGCCTAGGGCATTTTGTAGCCATGTCAATTTATCTTCGCGTTTTCTTAGGATAATTCCAAAAGTTCGATCGCAAATTAATAAGGGTGAAAAGTTTTGAGACTACTAGTTCCGAGTAGCTGCGACTCGAGTTTTTCCTTTTTCATAGACAAATGATTAATGACGGTAAGGAAAAAATTAAACATCGAATCGTCAGTAATTTAGGCGATCGCTAGGGGGTGATCCTTAATAGATTTACACTTGGAAAATTTTGTGTGTATTACTGTATTAGGCGGATATAACTATAAATAATAAAAACAATGGTTTCGTTTTAGGTACACTTCTGGTCAAAACCATCTGTGGAAACGAAAGTAAAGAGTTTAATTGGACTTGAAATACAAGTGGAGTCGGAGCCCTAATTCATCTTCACCAGTAATCAAATTAAGAATATCGTTAGTCGCAAAAACGAACTCAATCAATCGAGTGTAGAAATATCTTAGTTTCGACCATCTAGTATTATGTTTATGGTTTCAACATGTTATATTCACATTAACAGAAAGGGGACTATACGAGCAAAGGGCCTACTCCGTAATTCGTAAATCGAAGTTTGTATCGTACCGTCCCTCTCACTCTCGTATTAAGCAGTATAATTGTCAGAGGGACGGAACGACACGAACTTCAATTTTCGAATTTCGGAGAAGCCCGCAGCAGTCGCTGGAGCTAGCCCTCCATAGATAACATATCGATTAAGCTAGTTAGTCGTAGGTATAGCGCCTCAAATGGCCACAAACATTTCTCAGCCTAGCTTAATCGAGTATATTTTCTTCCATAGTTTGCCATGTATTGCCGTACATAGAAATGCCCTAGGCTTCTGATGCCAGTGTCTCAGTTCCGGCTTGTGTGTACTCAGAATGTATCGTACTCAGTACGCGCGGTACGCACGGTTACCGTCTCGTTGAGTGGTGCGCCTTCTGGTAGTCAAAGGAATGCAATGGTTTGCCAAGAGAAGTTACCTACAAGTTGTGTTTTGCTAGCGATACATAACGTGTTTGTACTTTAATTTGTTTTTTAGTTTTACTCTTGGAAATCAATGGTTAATAAATTAAGAAAATAAAATGTATGTGAATTATTTGTCTGTCTTTCATTTCGGCCTAATCTTTAGCTAACAGAAGCATCAATATCTTGCTAGTCCTAGGTAAGACAAGTTGTCAAACTTCTGACTCTATTAACAGGTTTAGAGAAGATTATGGTTTAAAGGTCAATCGATAGCTATACATTTCCGCATCTGGTAATTATTCACTACCACCGACTTGGTGTAAAAAAAATAGACAACCTTGGAGAAAAGCAGAAAGTGGAGAAAATGTGAGAGAGGACAACATGAGTTAGGTGTCTAGTGACTACGTCTTTCCGATACAACACCTTGCAGTTAGGGTACACTGCCTTTGCCATACTCGTCATAACTAGGTTGCCTTACTTCCGGAATTTTCCGGACAAGTCCAGAAAAATAGGTATTTGTCCAGACTGCGGGGGGAAGTTAAACCGTCCAGAATTTCTACAATTCTCCCTTCTCGCCCCTTCTTCGACCGTGTTCCATTATAGTGACAAGATCCGAACGCGAGCTAGTGAAAATTCGAACGAAAATTTGCTTCGTTTATTCACATGCATGATGCATAACTACAATATTAATATTAAATTTACAAGAAAGTCCGGAATTTTAATCAAATGTCAGGAATTATCTCCGGATTTGTGATTTTTTTGATCTGGGAACCCTAGTCATAACAGACGCCAGCAGGGCTACTACGAAACTCGAAACTCGAAGTTCGTGTCGTGCGGTCCCTCTGACACTTATACTATTTAATACGAGAGGGAGACGGACGGTATGATACGAACTTCGAGTTTCGAGTTTCGTAGTAGCCCTGCAGGCAACCCTGTGTGAATCGAGTTGTTACTTGGCCTCGCCACTGGTACCTACCAAAGAACCTTTGCACCACAGATAGCAGATTATAGTTTGTGTATTGTTTAACTTTAATTGAATTTTAGGGAACGTCATCACTACTGAGTTTTAAGAGCAACATTAATAAAAAATAAAAACATACCTTAATGGTACCTAACCTAACCTACCTAGATTACTTACTCGTGACTACCTTTGGTCAAAATACCATATACCATGCCCTAAGACCGCTCTAACAAACCCAAACATGATTAGGTTGCATTGCTGTCTTGGAGTTCTGTGTCTAATTTCCGACTCGATCATCAGCCCTATAAGGCCCTATACCACGAAGTGCAAAACTCGAATTTCGTATGTTGCCGTCCCGCTGACGCTTATGTCATTTAATATGATACCAAGTACTAACTTTTTTATAATTAATCGTTTTTTTTATGATAAAAGGTTAGTTTTCTCAAACCTTCACCCCTTACCGCCAAGATATGTTAACTTTGCTCTATAACCTACATATCCTGATAGATAAAAGTCTTGCATTAATTTTGCCAAATTTTCAGCTAATTGTACTGAACTATGAGTAAAGATCAAGTATGCGTGTTGAAAAAAGCGGCAGACCGGCAGCGCTTCGCCGGAATCTGGCGGAACTTCGAGAAATTAAAATTACTTCTGTTTCATTGAGCTACAAAGACTTGATACAAGAAATAGGTAATGAATAAGCACAAAGTACGATATAAGACTGGTTTGACATGGCTCCAATTTTATATATGGTTTGCAGATGTTTATGGGCGGTGGTGATCTCTTACCATCAGGAGACCCACTTGCTCGTTTGCCATCCAGTCGTATAAAAAAAAAAATATATGTAGACGTTTTTAGCAAACAAAACTTTTGTTTTGAGCTAGTTTCCGCGAATTTATGTTTACTGTCATCTGTTGGCGAGTAGCGGAACTAGTATCTACATAGTGTTACCATGACTAATTATTCTGATACACTTTTTTTCCACATATTTTTATCTCAACATCGAATATACCACCACCATCCACCATTCGGGGGTTGACACTCTTTCCCGGCCCGGATAACACCGACTTGGAAATGCCGGCTTTGTTTTTTGTGTACTCGCCCATAGAAATTGACAGAAGCTTCTATGGGCGTAAACCCGAAAAACAGGGTCGGTATTTCCATCACGGTATTATCTGGGCTGGGAAAGAGTGTCACCGTCCGTCAGTGAGGGCTATCGTTTTTTGTCTCACTAGATGGCGCACTGTTGCGTGAGGTTTTTAAGTTTGGTTTTGAAAGTCTGTTATTACGGCGTGGAAACAAAGTTTAGACTAAAATCATATTTAATACCACTCTTAAAACCGTACCATATAAATATCGAGCATGCCACAGTGTTGCATAGTCCCCGTTTTGTTCGAAAAAAAGGAGGACAAAGGTTTCCGAAAAACAAAACTGTCTAAAACACAGACTCATTGCCCGGAACGCATATTTGCCATAATTAATTACAGAATATTGAAAAATATTCACAAAATTATTCTAATTCTAATAAACCCGCGTAGCTACCCAAAAACTGGGCCATTTCATAAAATGTACACAGCGTTTTTGGGTTGTCCATACTTTTAACATTATTTTTCACGCCATAATTGAAACCTAAGTTACATAAAGAAAATATTGTTCCTAAATCAACATTTAGTTTTCTACAACTTAGTATTTCCTTTTTTCTATCAAGATAATAGAAAAATTTATAAAAAATATTTTTTGTTAAAAAAGTACTAAATTTCCCTGTCCACGTCGATTGCTCTACAAAACTAAGGCAGTTTTTTCGAAAATGGCGTTCCTAAAAATCAACGATGGGCAACTATTCATAGTTTGATATATATTTAATGATATTCTTTGAACATTTTCCATTTAAAACAATTACAAGTATTTTAAATTAATAAAATTATTCTGAGACGTAAATTGAACTTTGTGGAATTCTCCATTCCGAAACCGCTATTTGGGCATAAACTGTAATATTATTTCCACTATTTGTTGGCATATTATTCAATCTGGCTACACTAAGCTAAAAAATTTAAATAACGCCTTGTTCCGTTGGCCAAATGCCGACAAGGACTCATCGTGCACTACGTTCGCTGCGGTAACATTTTGTGATTCCACAATCCGAAAAATTTCTGGTAAACTTATAATAAATCATTTGTATATATTTATTAGTGTATCAATTATGTATTCAAAAACAAATTTTTCGCTCTTTGAACTTGGTTTAAAGTTATTTAATTAATATTCAATTAAAACCAACCACAAGTAGTGCTCCGTTACTTCCATTCTGAAACCAAACGCCAGTTTCGTAGAAGTGGAACGAAAAAAGTAACGGAATAGGAGTATAAAGCGGCATACAAAATGGTGGTTTTAATAATTTGGTTGAAAAAAATGAGGTATTCATGTTTTGTGCTAGTTTAATTTAATAGCACGAATGAAGTAAAACGTGTTTGTTTAGGACCCCTAAATGATATTACGCAGACGTGGATTGCTTCTTGACAAGAAGTAAATTAATTTCGCTAGCACATCAACGTGGCCATGGATTTTATTAAAAAAAATTATGGACGTAATTATAATAATGCTAATATTAGTACGCCGCTTAATTTTATGAAAACTTTCCAAGTAAAATGTTCTTAAATACAATACAATTTAGTTAGGTTTGTGTCATTGTTGTGAAAGAGACTTTAGAATTTATTCCGTTACCAATATATTTCTTTCCGTGACTGCCACACAAGAAAATTTATATACAAAAATATAATATAATTTGTTAATTAAGCTACTTTTGATTATTTGATAAATTGCTGTTGGGTTTGTTATTTACATAATAATTGATCTCATTAGATAAACCTGTAAATAATTGTTTGTGAAGAAAAGTTTGATTAATTTTATTCTAAGAGTAACGTAATGAAGTATAAGTATCTCTAGAAAAAAAAATGTGTACATTCGATGTCCAACTAAGAATGTAATCAGTAATTTACTCTATCACCAATGTTTATAAATTAATTAGAAAATTGTAATCCTATTATTTTATTTTTTATCACTGTGACAAGTGGTCACGGAATGGAGCGCTTGCATCTCTCCTACTTTGAAATATTTTTTAACCATTCCAATAACTATTTAAAATATAAATTACTCTTAAATTTAATATAGGCATCCGTAAAAATATTTAATTTTTTACAGCGAGATTGACTTTGAACCCATTGTTTTTTCGGTGTGTACAACTTTTTAAAAAATGGCCCAACTATGAATTTGACATTTCGGAGACCTCCGCTACACTAGCGCCTCTAGCGGCGAATTCATTCGCGATAGCCCTCGTTCCGTCACCGTCTTTTTGACATTTTGCTACTGCCACATGTGTGTTCCTGAGGAATAATAAAATGGTGAGCATTATTTCCTTCATAGCCAATTATTTATGTTGATACTATAATTACGTAGAAACTTTGTTACAGAAACCCCTCATGTTACAAGGGCACGAGCGTGCCATAACTCAGATTAAGTACAACCGCGAAGGAGATCTGCTGTTCTCAGCGGCAAAGGATTCTAAGCCCAATGTTTGGTGGTCGCTGAACGGAGAACGTTTGGGCACTTTTAATGGCCATGGTGGCGTGGTCTGGTGCCTCGACGTGGACTGGCAAACAATCAACCTTATCACGGGTGGTGGTGATAGTTCTTGCAGGTTTGTGCCAGAATATTACACGTTTTACATATAAAATTGACATAGCCAGAATTTTAATGGAACCTAAGTGCTCTGCTATTACAAAATATACAAACATTCTTAAATGAACATCACAAAGCGATATGGTGCAATACAAAGTAAATTACTAAACAAGGTAGACAACAGGCCAGGACATTGCAAGACAGGACAGGTACATTACAACAACAACAGTTAAGTCTTTAGTTACAGACAGCCGTCTCATCTCAAGGTGTACTAGAACCCCTAAACTTTTCAGAACCCAAGCACTACCAAAAGAAAAGTACTGTCAAAACCTAAGAACATTATGAATATTTGTGTTAACACAGTCAGCTGGCTCTACATAGAGCTGGCGGGAGTTGACAGCAGTCCTGAATTTATAGATAGGCCTTATAGGCCGCGGCCTAGGGGCGGCAGATTTCAAAAAAATATTATTTTAGAAAGTTACATAGGGCGGCGAATATAAAGTGGCCTACACTCATAAAAAACATAAATCTGCCACTGGTTGACAGTACTTTTTTCGCTGACTCCTGGTAGCCGGCGGGAGTTGAATGGTTAAGCAAATATTGAATTATAATGGTTTTAACTTTTGTGATTTTCACTCAGTCAAAATACCACCAACGGGACTTATCACGCTAACACACATGAGTAATATTTACCTCGACGTTTCTGCAACATTACAATGCCCGTGGTCATGAGTAGCCACTCAACATCTCTAACGAGTGTGAAGTGCCATTATTGGTATTTTGACTATGAAATATTGAATTGTAAGAAGTAACTATCATTGCAAATAATAATACATTATTTTCATATTAGTAAATCCAAACTTTTGGGGCTTACATGTTTAACACATGTTTATAGGAATAATAGGAAAAACAGTATTTGAGTACTGGAATGAAGCAGTATTTTGACATTTGTCAATGGAAAGCACTCACTTGCCTACCCATTTTGCATAAGCCCATGCTCGGGGCATCCAATCCTACTGAGGCTCCGAAAGTCAGATTGTAGTCACACAAAAATAATAGGTTTGGCCACCATGCAATGCCTGAAGTGATTTTTAGTCATTCTATTATAAGCTAAATATAAATTAATTTTTCACTTTAAATTTCCCCTACTAAAAGATTATCTGGGTTGTTTCTTAGCAATAAAGCAGCCATTATTCAAGAGTGCCACAAAAATTCTAGGCTCTGATATTTAATCTTTTAACCCCAATGCAAAAAAAGGGGTGTTATAAGTTTGACCCCTGTGTGTGTGTCTGTCTGTGTGTCGGTCTGTGGCACCATAGCTCTTAAACGGGTGGACTGATTTGAATGCGTTTTTTTTTATTGATGTATTTTACCACATTTAAAATGAAGTTTCAGCAAATTATAATGTGTCAAATTACTCGCAGTAGCTCTTTTAGCTCAAAGTAAAAGTCAAAGTCAAAATATCTTTATTCAATTTTGGCTATAACAAGCACTTATGAATATCACAAAAAATCTACCACCGGTTCGGAAAAACTTCTGTTGAGAACAATCCGGCAAGAAATTCAACGAGGTATATATAAATATATTTTTTTCTAAACAGATTTACAATATTATTAAATAATATCTATACATCACAAGTATATAACACAACTTTATTTTTAACACAGTGGGTTGCTATTTGAAGGGATTGCTAATGCGGATCGGAATTATTTCCAAATATCTCTGTCCATGATATAATCATTAACTTTATAATACGCCTTAGATATTAATTTCTTCTTGACGATAGATCTTGCTCGATAGATTCTTGCTCCTTTCTTTTCATACTAGAAAAACTCCTTTCCTTCCAATCTCTGCCTGTGTCCTTAAGAATACATAATCATAATGTGTTAATTCCAATAGAAATTTAATAATAATGATAGCTTAATTTTTTGCCTTTTTCTTAGACTATGGGACCTGGAGACTGGCAAAAATATTGCAACGGTGAAAACAAACTCCTCAGTGAGGACTTGCAACTTCAGTTATAGCGCCAATGACGCCGCCTACACCACTGACAAAGCCATGGGACACCCGTGTGAAGTAAGTGCACAAAGAACATGGCACAGGGCATACTGTTGACTATTGGCACTATATTTGTTTTGCCATTTTAGGTAGTAGTAGAGGTACAGCATACAGCTCAATTGTTTCTACAAACTCATTAAAATAAAACTGCCAAATGGGCATTTCTATCTACCTTTGTACCCTGAGTTTATCTCTCCGATTTCAACTAAATTTGGGAGGTAGACTCAGTCCATGATTCCAAGCTGGAAAAACAGGGTCTCCAGATGTGTCCCCAAAATATTGTATGGATGTGTTCGTTTTGTTACGAATTTTTCTAAATATTTTTAGTTGACACACTACATACTACATTTTCATGGTACAGACATTATTTTGGAATTTTCTTCTTCACAATCTCGCTAATTTATCTATAACAGTTTTTGTTGCGCCTGTTACTAACACAGAACTTTGATGACGGAAAGAAGGTAATTACCTTACAAAAATTACAAAACAACAAAAATTGTTATAGATAAATTAGCGAGATTGTTGAATTGCACATGTAGTGGTACTGGTATTGTGTTTTTTATAGTATAGTTAATAATAACAATAATAAAGCCTCATTTATTTCCTTGATAACAATAATTCAAACACAATATTAGTAGGTCTAGTTAATATGTAATTTGTTATGATGTAAAATTTTATTAAAACAAACAATCTGAAAACATCAAGAAAATAACACAGGTTTCGTTGAAACTGCTGGATCAAATAAGCAACAGCGGTGTCGTCCAATAAATATAACAATTATTTTTATTTACAGACTGGCAAGAAAATACATTCCATCAAGGAGCACACCCGTCAAATCAACGATATGCAGTTGTCTTCCGACGGCACCATGTTCATCACCGCCTCCAAAGACCAGACCGCCAAACTCTTCGATACTAGCTCCTTAGAGCTCCTTAAAGAGTACAAAACTGAGCGTCCCGTCAATTCCGCTGCTCTGAGCCCGATCTTAGACCATGTGGTATTAGGCGGTGGCCAAGACGCCATGGAGGTTACCACGACTTCAACTAGACAGGGCAAATTCGATGCTCGCTTCTTCCATTTGGTGTTCGAAGAGGAGTTCGGAAGAGTAAAAGGACATTTCGGGCCCATTAACAGTTTGGCGTTCCACCCAGACGGCAGAAGTTATGCGTCAGGCGGAGAAGACGGCTATGTTCGCGTCCAGAGCTTTGACCAATCCTACTTTGATTACACTTTCGACTATAACCGTGATTAGATAAGATCGTACTGTTATTGTGGCGCTATTGTGAGGTCCCTTCGACATTTATATCACGTTTGGGATGGGTTTATAACTAAATGACCCAATTTTAAGCAAAACTTTAACGTCAAACGGACCTCATGGTACCACGGCATCTAGCGATATTCCAACTGTCTGAAAACACTCACTGTAGTCCCTTGGCTGATTTGTGATTTCCAACCTCTTTTTCACGTGTGTACGCTTTCGGGACAGCAGGGCTCTTGTAAAATCTGCCCATATAAGACTATTCTGCATCGAGGACCACTTGTTACTTAAGGCTTTCGTAGAGCCGGTAACCTGGTGCTATCTCTAACAATTTTTTTAGATGTGTACTTTTTACATCGTCATTACATGCCCAAATTTGCAAGGAAGAGGAACGGTGTGTGAGGAAGTCCACCAATAGAATTAACATTATATTCTTAACCTCGCTTATCACTGTTTTACTATTGGTGGGTTTTCCTCCTACATCTGTTGTGGACGCACAGCCTTATCCTGTTGCCAGTGCATTAAAAGTATTAAAGCAAACTCCCTGAAATCATGTATACCGTAAAACCACATAAAAATAATAAATATGTTTCATAAAATCGATCTGGTGTTTTACTTCAATGATTGTTTACTCGATAATAACGATTTATTACACAACTTATCCGTCGTCGGCGAACTGTTCTACAGACTTAATTTTCAGGTGAACAAATATGTAAGCCTATCATTTCCAAGACTGTGTGCGGAGAGAATCTTCTGAGGCTATACTACGAAGAGCATAATTCGAATTTCGTATATTGCCATCCCCCTAACGCTTTTACTAGTGCTAGCGGTACGCCCCGAAATTCAACAAAATGCTGCACATGGTGTTAAAAGCATGAAAATCGGAACGATTGATCTTTAGGTCATACGAATTAAATTCACCAGTAGTACGAAAAAAAAACAGAAAAGGCGTAATTTTTTTGCATGGTAGAAATAAAATTTTTGTTCTGAAACCTATCGTGTGTGGTATCTAATGAAAGGGCTTACTAAGCCGATTCTAAAAATATATCATGTCATTATATTTTAGTCACTTGTTTTAAATTAAAATGCGGTTGAATCATTATTTGTAAAATACATCTAAAATGATGATCAACCTCAAAGCAATTTTGAGAATATTTACATTTAGTATTTTTTTTTTAATATTACAAAATGTGATGAAATCACAATTAGTTGAAACATGTATAAAAAGTTCAATTTTAGACACTGAGGATGATAAATACTAATGCGAGAGTAGTTTTCAATCATATTTATATTAAAAGCTTTTATTTAACTTGCAATGTTTAATGTATATATGTGTGTGGGTTAAATCTTACAAGTTCAGTTTGACCCACTTCCTGATTTCCGATGAAGCTGAAAATTTGCATACATGTGTACATTGGATGACAATGTAATATTATTAATGTAAACGATTTTTCGATTTAGTATCTGTTTAATTTTAAGTAGTTTAAGAGTAAATAGCAGCCTAAAGATTCCGAACAAAATACAAAATTTATAGAAAAATGTTACTACATTTTATCGTAATGGCTACGGAACCCTGCCTATCTTGGGCGTGTCCGACACGCTCTTGACAGTTTTTTTTTCTTTTGATCAATTAGCTGGATTCGAAATCGACATTGACTTGTACGTGGGTTGTTCCTGTTCTTGAATAAAAACTTCTGGGTAGCCGAAAAAAAAGCAAACTTCATTATATTTATCATTTATTTTTACAAAATATTACATTAATTAAGATAATTAATTACCCATGGGTAATACTTTTGTCTGTTGCTTAATTACAAGAAATACGGCGTGGTAAGCTGCGGAGGCACTTCTCTTTCGCTGTCGGGGACTGCTTGGAATAACTTGGCAATACTGAAGGAGGCGGTTTTGAATTCCATGATGGAAGCGACGTTGCCGCAGCGGTAGCAGTAGTTGGGAGCGGACCACACCGTCACTAGTCGCTTGTCAAACATGTATTTGTAACCTGTAATAAATAGTTCCTTTATGATTTGAAAATCTATGATATTGTCAGAAAAGGCTCTACAGAGATTGCTCTACAGGCGGCAGGGCCGGATTTAGAGGTCTGGAGCCCTGCCAGGCGGATATTATGCCTGGGGACCGAAGTCAAAGAAGAGCGTCGGAAGTTGTAGGTATATATGCGTTCGAGTTGAGAAACTTCGATGGCGCGACGTAGGATTCAGTTTTTTAAATTTGCTCACTACATATAGCCCTAGGAGTCGCTATGATACCATGATTTTTGTGATCATATTTTTGAAACCATTTAAATTTTTGTCTCTTACATGAAAAACTTTTTATACTAGGTATTTTTGATGTGAACGATGAGCTATTAATAGCGTTTCATCCAGAGACGAGCGCCGGGAAGCCCTTAGGCCACAAGAGTATAAACCGACGTTTTAAAAGCTCTCGTGCGAATTGAGCCTTAGGTACTTATGTCATGATAAGGGTTACCTTATACTAGATTAAGACTGGCGATCAGTTTTGTAGCATAAAAGAAATAGGTTAGTATTATTTCGGCTAAAAAGCAGCTGGTCTACGTAGCAAAAGTAGCAAGTGGTCTAAGAAGCAACTTGTCTAAAACGTGGTCTAAAATTCTTTGACTCAAAGTCGACGCGTGGCCGAGGCGCTTCGCGCCTTGACGCAATTCCAACCTAACCTACCATGTTTTCAAGTTTTCGATAAAAACAGGTAAGGCCAGTCGCTTTCTGGGCCAGCTGCTTTTTAGACCAGTTGCTACTTAGACCAGCTGCTTTTTTAGACGAAATTATACTAACCCAAAGAAATATGTCTATTCAAACACCATAAACACACGTTCCAGGAAAGGTGGGCCCACTGCACCCCAGTAGAGATGGTTTACTGACATTTAAAACAGCAGGAAGCGGATGACAAGCGTATTCTATAGTTACCTTCATTGACGAGCTGATGCGCTCGGCATATGAGGTCCAGATTATTGTAGTTCATAAATAGCTCAGTCACGTAACTGCCGAAGAGCCATCCAGCACCTCGCGGACTCACCGACCTTGAAACAAGCACAGGTGTCTGAGAATGAAGGATTCTTGTCGGGCAAAATATCGCTAGATGGCGTTAGTATCGTGAGCGTTTTCAGATTATTCGATCCGATATCGGTATCGGACGGCGATACGATATCGAGGCAAGTAAAATTTATGAGATATGATCCGATATCGGATCGGATAATCTGAAAGACAGGTACATACTTCATACATTTTACTTGCCCCGATATAGGTATCGGCGTGCGATACCAATGTCGGATCGGATAATCTGAACGCTCTTACAGTCTGCTACGATTGGCTCATTCAGTTATTTAACCAATCACAAAGGTGACACGAAAGTCCAACTTATTTGTCGATCCTTATTTTGATTGCTCTTCTCTACCACTCAAAGGTTGATTAACATTTTATTTTTTTGTACATCAAACAGTATAAAATAAACAAAAAAATTCATTCAGAAAAAAAACAAAAGAAAGAAATAGTCACAAACTTTTACAAACAACTATAATCTAGTAAAATACCATGCCATGGTCATGGTATAGTACAGCCTCATCATGTGTGTTTGAATGGTACAGTCGGAGTAAAAAAAGGTTCGTCACCTTAAGATCTATTTTCCTTTGCTCAGTATGAGCGATAATCTGCTTTACCAATTCAGTATGACATACTGCATCAAATTGTCAACCTGCTAAACATAATCTTGTTTAAAGGTGACCATAGCAACCCCACCACTAGGTACACCTTGGCACTGACAAATAAATAGAACATTATTTGATTCAAAGTCTTACGACGCTGTTTATTAAAAAGGTTTGATATTGATATGAAACTAGATATATGTTAGAGGTGTATACTATTTTGACCCTTATTATCATGTCAAGTAAGTATAATCTGATATGCCCTTATCTACTTAGTGCTTTGGTTTCAAAACGTTCTAAGAATCTATGACTGTATAAAGGAATCAATTTAATAACTGACGAAGGTTTTCCTACTCCTACTGTACAGTAATGTGTTGACGTTTTGTATAGGTACAGTCAAGGGCAAAGATATCGACACGACCAAAGTTGCAAAAATATGTATACACGACCTTAATGTTAAGTGCATAAAGTCGTGAATACATATTTTTGTAACTTTGGCCGTGTCTATATCTTTGCCCTTGACTGTTAACTATAGTTTTTTAAAACCTAAACAAGAGGACGACCAAATTTTCTTCTGTCCCGAGCGGCTGATACCCACACTACGCCACTGCACCCTAAGTTTATTGGCATAATTTTTGATCTGAGATTTAGAATCGATATTGTCTTTAGTTTTCATAACAAATTAACCCTGTGCATCATATCTTAATACTCACTTGCCCATACGATAGTGAGGAATAAAACGGCGTAAAAACGTCAGCGTTTTATATTTAGGTACCTCTAGTCGTAACTTACCACATCTCAACATCGGCCGGATCCGACCATAGGAGATCACAGAAGGCACCTTTGTGGGGTATTTGTTGATTCCTATCGATGCATCGGATCTGATCCAGCATCGATATTTCTGGCGAGAGACCGCCATGCACGCAAAGCACTGCTTCGTCTATTAACTGTAAATGTTTAATTAACAATTAATAAAAGTTATCATTAATTAGAGGATACGTTCCAATTGATTTACCCCGTTTCACCATCCATTGATTAAATTTATTTGACGGATAAATGTGATGCCGTCTCTGTTTGTTTTGTTCGAATAGACGGTGACGGCATCACATGTATCCGTCAAATAAAATTAATCAATGGGTGGTGAAACAGCCCCTTAGTCTACTTGTCGTTGAGTTATTATGGCTGCGTTTCCACCAGAGTAGAAATGCTAGAAACGTATAGAATAAAAACGCTTCATTTACCTATCCTCGCTCAGCGCAGCTCTAGCGAGGCGAGGATAAATAAGTTAATGAATCGGTGGAAACGCAGCTTTAGCCTTAGACACAAGGAGCCCCCAGCCACCATTGAAAACAATAGACAATACAATTTTTTAAATTATGCAAATTAAAAATAAGATTGGTAACTCTGAGATTAATCAACAGTCTACAAAACGACAAGGGGAATTCCCTGTCGTTTGTTATTGTTGGTGTATTTTTTGTAGTATTAGCTCAGGGTCTCAGAAATTCACGTGTCGCCGCTGTCATCGCGATAGAAGTACGGAGTCTAATAATAAAAAAAAAACTGTGGAAGAATAAAAAATACATACCGCTGCAACAGTCAGCAGGTCGAATACTCTACAGCAGTCTTTCCACGCGTTCGCATTGCCATATTTGTTAAAACACTCGTCGTAAAAGCCGTAGACTTTTGTTATTTGAGATGTTTCGTGGTTCCCTCTGAGCAATATGATTCTGGAAATAAGAGAAAATATGGAAATCTTTATATGAACGGACTGTGTGACCTGAGGCCTTTATTATCTAACACACTCAGAATCATAATCGTTTTCACCACTTCGTTTTGTAACATGGTATAGGATGAAGGTAGAAAGAGATGGTGAATGCGATTGCAAGCGCCCATGGATAGCCAATACGACCTCTGAGGCCATAATTTTAAGGTACACGCTTTTTTAAAAGTAGTGACAATATACAAATACCAACCAAGTATGATTAATGCATAGTGAAGTAAGTTCTTTACCATTTTTTGTGAAAAATTCTACATCAGAATAAAAACAATAAAGGTGACTGTCACATTGTCTCGTAAGTGGAATAAGCCTTTCGATTGTTTGGAGCTCTATAATTGACATTAGACATGGTAAAAGAATTTCTTCGTTAAGTATACAATCAAACATTAATCAACCTGGAATGTACGAGAATAATGCACAACCTGATAATTCATGCCCTATGGCTAATCATAAAAAACATAATTAAGACATGAGGGCATGAATTACCAGGTTATGGATTTGGTGACTTGTATTTTTTATTTTTTTTTATTTGACTGGATGGCAAACGAGCAAGTGGGTCTCTTGATGGTAAGTGATCACCAACGCCCATAAACATCTGCACCACCAGGGATATTGCAGATGCGTTGCCATCCAAGAGGCCTAAGATGGGATACCTTAAGTGCCAGTAATTTCACCGGCTGTCTTACTCTCCACACTGAAACACAACAGTGCAAGCACTGCTGCTTCACGGCAGGATTAGCGAGCAAGATGGTGGTAGCAATCCGGGCGGACCTTGCACAAGGTCCTACCACCTGCAATTGACAATTACTGTGCATACAGTTGATGAAACTAAATCGTGTGCCAGGGTAGGACCTTTTCATAATCAATTTCACTACGATTTCAATATGTTATATAATGTATACCTAATTCAATTTCAATATAAATTTTAATATGACATAAGTGGCACAAAGGCTTTATCCTAGTGTGCGATACAGTTTTTTTGACTGTGCATCAACTGCACCCAAATATCTACCTGTCTGGATATCGAGCCTTGAGTGCCATGAGCAAAGTCAATGTCTCTAGACTGTAATATCCACGGTCCACATAATCTCCCATAAAAATATACTTCGTTTGGGGAACATGGCCACCTATGTTGAATAGCTCCTCTAAATCGTAGAACTGAAATAACAAAAAAAAAACATTTTAGTCCGTCAATTATGAGCAAAAAATTTAGATACACTACAAATCAATAGAGCTTATGAGTCTGTAACCAAACATAGACCTTAACCTTATTTTTCCTTTGAGTTTGCTTTATGTAAATATTTCCCTTTTCTTTTACTTACTAAGCTTCTCTGAACTGAAAGTTATAAAATCACTGTCCCAATAAAACCAGAACAAAATCATTTTAGTTATTATTAGGGATGGGCCGAAATTATTTTTACATTCGGTTTAACCGAATTTCGGCAGCATGAGCAAAGCGAAGCGTAGAAAAAAGAACCTTGTACTTGTACTATTTAGACTTAAATTAAATTAGTAGAAAGTATGTCTGTCACATCATACCAGTAAAATATGCAACAAAAATGAAATAAACTTAGCACCTATTCTATTAATAAACATCTTGAAAACAATTCTTAATTGCATTATAAAAAAAAGTTTTTCTTTTTCACAATTTTCACAAACTAAACATTCGAGAAATATTGAGTTTTTTATTAATATTAAAGGGTGTTTTCAACAATCAGACTTAAAAATCTGTTTTTATCTGTTTACTCGTATTTTAAATGTACTAGAGGCAAGTTATTGAACCGAAGTACGGCCAAAATCGGGCAAAATTTTTAGATTTTACTGAATGTTTGGCCGAAGTTTGTATTCGGCTCAAACCACATTCGACCCATCTCTAGTTATTATAGTTTTTTTTTTTTTTTTTTTATAAACATAATAAACCCATCATGCAAACTAACAACTTTTCAACCGGCACATCCAATAATCCGGCACCCCCCGCCCACGCCTCCCTCGCCCCTCTGAGCCTATGCGCACCGGTTGCGGTGTCTTAGTCTAGCAGTCTAACCTCAAAACTTATCATGTGCACATGCATATGTATTTACCCTTTTTTTTACATTATATTTATTCTCTCTATGAAATGCTTTATTTTATTCATTAGGATTTTTTCTCTATAATCCAGTAATCCCTGCGTTGGCACCCTCTGGTTTTTCATAGTGCCGGATTTGTGAGATTATACTGTAATGCCTTTTTATTCTGAACTTAGTCGAGTATGAATACATGGATATGTTCGTTAAAATATGTCCCGAAGCCCAGTTTGCCTCTTGGCATAGGATCTAACATTTTCCATTGGGATCTGTCACGCGCTACCCTTCTTCAATGATGTCCAGCCATGAGTTTTAGGTTGTCTTCCCACCTTGTTTGTTGGCATCCTCTACTTCTCTTGCCATCTCTGGGATACTAGTCTGTAAGAATTTTGCACCATCATCGTCGTTGTTGACATATAAACACACAAAAGTGGAGATGGACAGGTCACATGATATGCGATCCACAGGAGAAATGGTGCAAAATTCTTACTGACTGAGAAACATATTGACTATTAATACCTTGATATCCTGGTCTAGTGGTTTTTCTCAAACTAATTAAGTGACATTCACCATATATGCTATCATTGATGTCTATCCTGTTGAAATTTATCTCACAGCAACTGTATGTTAGGTATTTCAGTAGCTCATGCTTAATGTATCTAATAAGAAAATGAATAAATGAAATTTATAGAAAACTAGACAATTTTCTTTGTGACCAAGTTGTCTAATGCTTCTGTTATTGGTCACTCAGAAATTATGGTTTAAACCTTCAAAAGTGCAAAGGATAATGAAGAAACACTGGCAGCAGCTAACAAGTAGTAGGCTGTTTTATTTGAAGACTTAAGTTCTGATAAGAATTAGTATGACTTGCTTATTATCACTACTACGAGCAACGTGCTCTACGCCCGGTAATCCGTGATTTTATCAAGCAATTCCTTTGTGTATTAACTTTTGAACGTTTACCTGGCCATGTATATCCCCGCACACAGTTACAGGTGTCTGAACCGGCTGTACGTTAGGTTCTTCGAGTAACAAATCACACACAATATTGCACAACTCTCGTAAGTCATCTTCAGGCAGATATTTACACCTCTTTGCGATTTCAACCCACTTATCCACGTCAGTCATTTTCTTCAGTAGTGTAGTTAAGATTAATGTAGTTAAGAAACTATTCAAGGAACAACTATATTCCGAATCCCCTGATCTCTGACGGCAGTAGAGCCGACAGCAAATGGCAAAATGAGTAGAAAAGGTACAAATTAGGACGACACTTTGCAAACTTATAGGTAGATGATAAACATTAAAACTGACAAAAGTGACATAATGTTCGTTCAGTTCGACCACAGATAACACAATACTACTTGCTTTAAGGTGGGGCCACATGCAGTCGCTCAACGCTCGTTTCCAACGTCAAATCTGGTCATTGAGCTGAAAAAAAAACCCTTCAATTTCGGCAAAAACAGTGTTATTTTTTTTTCATTCACTCCAATTTCTTTTATTTTTACCACTGCCACGACTGCTACTAAATGAGATTAAGAAATCAGCTTCCAAGACCAAGATCATTCCTGCAAGAAGCCATCTTGACGCTGCTGCTCGACGCGGCGACTTGACGCTATTTTTTTTGAGTCGCGGGAAATTCAAAATCACCTTCAAAATAGGGTCACGTGACCAGATTTATCGCTGCAAACGAGCGACTAGCGACTGAATGTAGAGGCACCCTTAAGCCGGGTTTCCACCGAGCGAGCCGTCGCGCGAGGCAAGTGCATGAGGCCTGATTTTGTTGGGTACCCCCCTGTACAGAAAAAAAGCCCTATGAGCCCCTCGAGCTATACTACATAATTCGAAACTCACGTATTAAATAACGGGAGGTCGGGCGGGCGTCAGCGGAACGGAAAGTTACGAAGTTCGATTTTTGCACTTTGTACCATTCAACATTTTTTAACCCCCGACGAAAAAGAGGGGTGTTATAATTACCAGCTTTTATTTAGTTTCACCTGTCCTGTTGTCTGTCTGTAAACAAATCTTGCAAGTTTGACCAACTTTTTGTGGTCAGATTGACTTGAAATTTTGAATACTTATGTAAATTGCGTGACAATATAATAATCTGATAGTGACATCCTATTAGTCCGGCCAGAATAGTCTCCGCAGGACGGAACCCTTCAACAGTTAATGGATCGTCTTGAAATTTGATATGCAAACGTAGTTCGGGTGACAATGCAAGTATAGTCGACAAAAAGTACAGTCAGCATAAAAAGCTTGTATTAAAAATGTTTTTTTTTACTAAAAACTTATTTTTATTATTAACAATTATTTGGATAGATTGTTCAGAAAAATCATCTTAATTCCGAATAAACAAGCGTGTCAGTATTATTTATATCACTTAGGATGAATCAACCTTATTCAAATCAGTCAAATAATCAAATTAGTATTTTAAAATAAAAATAAGTAAATAATAATTTGGTTGGATTGATTATTATTGATGGCGGCTCGCGGTGGACTACCGTCATTTCAGTTCGATTTTGTTTGCGGATGAATTTCTCGAGTTCCCAAGTTTTCGTAATGATTTTTCCCGTTCCCCAAGCTATAACCCTATCTAGCATGTTTTGCTACGGCAAAAATATGATAGCTTATTCATAGTTCCTTAGTTCTACTTCGTTAATTTATGTCTTACTTCAACAATACGTACTCTATTGTCCATGCCACGTCTTTCTTCAGCGATGTGTCGTACAAATATTTAAAAATAGATACAAAGACGTGGCTTCGGCTTGTTACAAATGAGGAGGCAGAATGGATGGACTAAAACTCCTTAGCCTTTAGATGACGTTTGTGTTTGTATTATTTAATAGGAGAGTGAGAGGGACGGCACGGCTAACGGCTACCCCCAGTACATTAGCATTAGTTAAGCTTAGCATTGCAGTAGTTTTTCTAGAAAAAATTGGAAAATTGAATTGATCTTAATGATAATTTTATTATTCTTCTTGATCCTATATAAATCTCCCTATCGAGATGAATATTGATGGCCAGAGGGGCTACTACGAAATTCTAATTTTTCGAATCGTACCAACCCTCTCACTCATATCCTACTTAATATTATAAATGCGAATATTTGTGTATGTTTTTACTCCTTCACGCTAAAACGGCTGGACGAATTTGGACGAAATTTGGTATGTAGATAGCTGGACATCTGGAATAACACATAAGCTACTTTTTATCCCAATATTCCCACGGAATAGGGATAAAATCTTGAAATTTCGACCGCCTGGGCTCAATATTTGAAATTTTGGACAGTAACAACAGTTAACACAACCTCAATGAAGACCACGATATAAATTTTGCGAATTCCCAGAGAAATTTTATAAAATCCCGGAATTTCCATTGTAACTACCAGATCGAACAGTATACGCGTGCGAAGGTGCGGGTAAACTCTAGTTAAATACTATAAGCGTCAGCGGGACGGCAAGATACGAAGTTCGAATTTTGTTTTGCACCGTAGTACGGGGAACTAACAATGGGAAATAACAATGAAGCATATTGTTTCTCGTTTAGCGTTGGTTTGGTAATACTTTTAGCTCGTAACAAGATATATTTTTACATACAGAAACCATAGTTTTTCTTGTACAAAATATGCCCAAAAATCTAAGTAAGGTTGCTATGAAAATAAAAATATATTTTTTTTGACACAAGAGTTTATTTATCATGAAAATGAAAAACATGCAAGTACATTTTTTAAATGTTACATTTTGTTATTTTAATGGTGCCATTGATATGCTGCTGTGGACTGTTAAACATAACAATAATTATCATTGTAACTATGTACTATATACTTAAACCTAAAAGCAGTTTTAGGTGCTTGGAATACAATGGCCAGGGTCCAAATTCTCGCCACCATCGACATCATCTCACGATCAATATCTATGACCGAGAATAGAGCCCCCGTATCGGGACGGATCGGATCGTTTAGTTAATGCCAAATTAAACAAAATGCACAAGCAAGCTCTTGTTCACATATAAGTGCGATTAAACGTAAAATAAAACTTCATAAAAACTAATTTAAAAATTGAAACAACAACAGAAAGTGATTTACATGACACTACGTATATTTTACCAATAGTCGATCGGCAATCACCACGTTTCGGCTGGCATTATGCAACCGTTACAATTAAAAGACTAGATTTACGCCACAGCGTAATATTTTTTAATTTCAAAGGCCCGACGCGCACTGCAGGGTTACTACGAAACTCGAAGTTCGTGTCGTGCGGTCCCTCTGACACTTATACTATTTAAGACGAGAGCGAGAGGGACGGTACGATACGAACTTCGAGTTTCGTAGTAGCCCTGCTGGAGGGAGTATTGACTGCGACTGCGGATTAGCGTTAGAGGTGATGCGGCCACGCACCGCACCACATAGTATTGGAGTTACTTCACTGCTTGTTATTATTACGCTATGATATTACAAGGAAATGGGCGCGTAAATTTTTGTCTTCATCATTTTGTGACCCAAACACAATACCAGTCCAAACACACATTTTGGAGCCAACTATTTGTAAAGCAGACGTACCGTGCACGTGTAATAATTATAAGTTTATTTCTATCTAATGCGGCTGCTTTCTTAAATATATGCTTTAGGTATATCTGTATCCCGCCTCGCAGTGTTTTCGATTTCTTGTAGGGACTTCTAGGTTAACAGATATAGCAGTCTCTTTTCAGTCAGTTTGTTGTTATTTTTGTAAAGGCTAAACCAAAAGTTCACGCCTTGCGTACTTCATGGATAATAATTTTGTAACTATAAATAAAAGAGCACACAACAAAGTTTGAATTCCTAGAGACAACGAAACACCGCGAGCAAAGCACAGTCACGAGATTAATGTTACAATTTTAATTCCACCACCAAAAGCAAAGTCAAATGTCAAATTTCAAACTTACAAGTTACGTGACTATGCTACGGGGCAGAAAACTAATATCACCAAAAATTCCGAAATTGCCAAGGTATCATTTCATCACAGAATGCTATTTTTGAGATATAGTGACTAGCCATTAATTTATTAAACGAAAATAAGTACCTATTGTTGATGGCTCAGTGAGATTTTCAGTTGATTCGTAAAATAAGAAGTCACTAATAACAGCTTTTTTATGACACCAATCGCAATCTAAAGCGACACTAGTCGAACAACAAAGATAATACCTATAAATAACTTACAAGGATTACTCTACCTTAAATAACGTCTAACATAACAATACGATGTTTAAGTGAAGGTAAAAAGCGTTACTTATTTTATGTTAGTGAAATTTTTTTTCACACTTTAGTTATTAAAAAAAAAACCACTTAAAACATGAGAGAGTACCAAAGTCATCACAGATTAGGAGAATTTCGTTCGCAGATACTCAGAATGTATTAATGTTTAAATATTTAAAAATCGGTCCAAGATCACACCAATGCAGTATAATATAGTTCCAAACAAAATTTCACAGCTTATTCTGCCTTCCACATCGACATTAATAAAATATAACATGCTATTGTACCAGAATCTTAAACAATCAAATGCTGCCAGTACTTTGTTGTTTAATTACAAATGCATAATTGCTTTGGCTTATACGATATAACACGATTTATCAACAAATCACCATTTCATTTAGGCACTTAGTTACGTAATAAAATAATATATAGTTTCATCAATAATTAAGTGTGTACAACACCAAAGTACTGGCACAACAAGTTAAAAACAAAAGTGCAAACAATTACAGTAGGTGTATTAAATACGTTCTTTTATAAAATTCAAATAAAAGAAATATTCCCCTCAATCACCCCCCTATTTTTAGAATCTGTACACACGTGGAACAGGTGCCAATTTTTTGATATCCAAAAAGACCCTGTACTATGCTTAAACTACGTCTCAATATCAACACTTCATGCTTATAAATATTTTCTGACAACTAAGCGCATGCAAACTAAAACTTATTAATGTGTAAGGCGTTTCTCAAAATCGTAAGATTTGTCTGGAAACACGCGACTTCCATACTTCAGAGTAATTAAAAAAAAGTAAAGGTGCTTTATTATAAATATCTCACAAAACCCACTGACGACATTACAATTTTTCTTCTAATTTGCATCTGATTCCATCCAGATTTGTAAGTTCACAACAATAGTTTTTATAATATTCATAGTCCTATCTTCACCTCAAACGTATCTAAAAGTAGTGGATATAAAAATAAAAAAATATTGTATATAAATTCATTGAATCACAAAACCACGTTATGATTGTGAGCCATATCGTCTTCGCGAAATACCGAAGTATGTTCCAATTCTTAGTTCAGAAACAATATTGTGTCCTAGTACTTCCTTGAACTAAAAACATTTTCTTTTAAAATTAATTTCAAAGATGTGAACTTCACTTAGCCCGTCGGTGTTTTGTTACAACCATACAACTTATATCAAAATAATCTATCACGAAATGAAATACTGGAAAAAGTAGCGCCTAATCAAAATAAATCCAGTCTATTTTTTTATAATAAATTAGTAATTAATCATTTTTATTCAGCTTCTTTGTTTTAACCAATCAAACCTCTTATATTGTTTAACGCAAAAATCAGAGTAACATCCAGGATGAGTGACCAAAAGTGGAACTTTGTCTCCTTTCAACAGCCACTTTGAACAGTTCGTGCATACAAAATGTAATACGAAACACTGTGTATCCAACTCATTTAGTTTTGTCTTCTACCACAAGTAATATCCTTCAGAAAACAACTGTTTTTCCTGGCTAGTCGGGTAACAACATGACAATAGACTATGATTTATGTGAAACATGTTGGAAGCAACATACATTTAACAACAACAATAATTAATTCGACTTTAACAACAATAACGTCGATGGATGTCAATCGTAGACAATCCATGTACTGAAACACCAATTGACAGGAGATCGTAGATATCATTGCTGCTAATGATTTCTTGTAAACAACAATCAAAGTCAAACTAATAACTAAAAATACATCAATTTCTCTTAGCTAATATTCAAAGCAAAACAAGCATACCTTACAAACGAAAAGCTGTCCGCGCGAAAGATGTAGGTCGCACCTAACTTGGTGGCAATGTGATGTGATAAACGGTAGATGTAGTACACTTTTATAAAGTAGCTAAATGTCAAAATGCAAATCTTGCTGATATTCCCAAAAACACCAACCCCTGTATTCATAAACGCTTGTTTAGTTACTGTCAACTTATCTTTGTCTCTATCTGTCACTTTAAAATTTGCCGTTGCCAGACACAGACATAACATAAGAAGAATAACCTTTTCTAAAAGATTATAATAATTATTTATTTTATATATGACATAACAGATTACAAACAAACTTATCTTTCATTCGGTACAACGCGCAAAGGGCATGCATCGCTTTGAAATTATTCAGTTTCTTATATCTAATTAATTAGAACACAAACACTTGCTGTCTTTTTAGAATCTTTGATAAAGGGGCAAAACTAAGAGACTTTACGATATTTATAAGACCTTAGCGGAAGCAAATTGTCGCATTTGACAGTTATTCATGCGACAGAGTAAAAGTGTACGATTACGTTTATTTCACTTAATACGTGGTGTAAATATTCAACAAAGCACGACCATACAGTCCTTCTCGCACACTACAAAGCGAATAAAACTGTTTGCATCAAATAAAAATTTTGACGTTGCGATCACGGAACACTTCGTGGTAAAGAAAACCTCGTTCATTCATTCAATAATCAATTACAACATTGAGGTAAACCGGCATTTTTCTTACATTTTAGTCATCGAATCATGGGGAATTGATCTGAGATAAACCCTTTTACGAGTAAAATACAACAGTTTAGGGGCTGTTACACCACACATTGATTAATTTTATTTGACGGATAAATGTGATGCCGTCTCCGTCTATTCGAACAAAAAAAACAGAGACGGCATCATATTTATCCGTCAGATAAATTTATCAATGGATGGTGAAACAGGGGGTTCGCTTCGCTCTTTTTATCTTCAGCCAGCGTCAAAAAGGTTAATAAAATGATGATCACGAGGGAAGTCCCTCTGCGCAATTTAATCCAGCCGTCAGCTCAAGTGTTTTTAAACGAACACTACTTAATTATTAATGTCTGGTTTCAAGGGTTTGCAAGTAAAATTTATTACCTTCGTCAAACAGGTAACATGGAATTTTTAACTTTTTATTTCGTCATGATTGATGCGCGCAAGCTTCCCATTAGCGTATGTTGTTCGGTTGTTTACTTGAAATGCCCGAGGACGAAGGCGTCTATCACCTTTGGTACGTGTTCGTCGATGCCGATAATGTCGAGAACGCCTTCGTGGCTGCCATTTGTGGTCGCGACGCGGTGGGATGCCAGCGACATAACTACCAGCCTGCGAAAAGTAATTAAATTAGCTTCAGATATGTATAACTAAGAGGTTTGCTTAGTCACGGATTTTTGTAATAACATCGAAAACGGTTTTTACCTCCTAAGATTAAACTATTAAACCTTTATTTTTTTTTAAAAAAACAAGGTATCTCTTTAAATTCTTTCGGAATATTTCAGAAGGTAGTTAGACGTTTGACCGGAAATCGGTTTCATTCGGAAATTAATTAAATATTAGTAATTTATTAAGGTATCAGACGAAGAAAGTAAAAATTTCGGCTTGCCGCAACATTGCTGACCGCTGAGTGAGGCCTCAGTTATACTCAAACCATAGGACTTTTTTTATATATTTTCCTTCCAAATGTATATTTTCCTGTGTATTGAATACACGTAAACATATGTCCACAGATTGAACCGTATCACTTTTTTATATCTACTATGACGTCTCAAGAGCGAATTAGCGATGTGAATTCCCCGATGCCCGCGCAAAGTCAATTCAAATACGCCACCCGCCCGCGCCGTGGGGTCGAGTCAGTCACTAGTCATGATTAGTCTGTTAGAGGTCAGTCTTTATAAAGGGCCAACCCCGACGTTTGATCGGGGTTCGGACACGCGAAGTAGATGCATTTGCGTAATCTAGTGTAATCTATATCTGTGCATATACCTCTCTCTCTCTATTTCTCTATTTGAAATAGGTAAATACATAGTAGGTACACTTGTTTACTAGAATCAGTAATTATAATTACTAATAACAAAATTATGAAGAGCAAAATTATATTTCACAAACAACGACGACTTTGTTAGTGTCCCTCCACGCTCGTTCTAAATAAACCTCCATTACAAATCCGCGAAATTTTACTTAGAAAAATACTTACTTGGCGTTAGCTGCAATATTGGCCCTGTAGCGTATGAGAGCTCTCACGGGGCAGTGATCGACCAGCTCCGCGGCGGCCGGCGGGGGAGGGCCGAACCTGCCTCCCGGCCCGCGCCCCCCCCTCTGGTCCTGGTCCAACTCCATGTAGCGAGTGGTCCTGTCCACCATGTTTATGAAGACGTCGAACTTGTTCTTCTTCTTGGCTGCCCATTCGATTGGAGCGTCCAGTTGCACGCGGCCAAGGTTGCCTTTCTGTGTTAACCATAATGAAATAATTAGTAGTGATGGGCCGAAATTCGTTTTGCATTCGGTTTAACCGAATTTCAGCAGCTTGAGCCGAACTTCGACATTCGGCCGAAATTCGGTTTAAATGCCGAACTCTCGGCACTACAAAAAAGAAGCTACTTGGACTGATTTGAATGAAATTAATAGAAACCATTATGTCTGTCGTATCAGTAAAATATGCAACAAAAAATAAATAAACGTAGTACCTATTCTTTCAATAAACATTTTGATTGCAATTCGTAAATAAAATAAAATAAAGTTTTTGGTTCACTATTTCGACAAGCTAAACATAGAGAAACATGAAGTATTTTTAATTATTGAAGGGTGTTTTCAAAAATCAAATTTAACATTCTGTTTCTTATCTATCTACCTACTTGTTTTTAAAATTTACTAGAGGCAGGTTACTAAACTGAAGTTCGGCCGAATTTTTCATTTTTACCGAATGTTCGGCCATAGTTCGTATTCGGTGCAAACCACATTCGGCCCATCTCTAATAATTAGCCAAATAAAGATAATTAAAGGCGTATAACTTGATTGATAGCATTAAGTGGGGAAAACTCCCAGGGCCTACGCTAGCTGGCACGGGTGCACGGAGCGGGCGCACGCCTGCAGGCGCGGGTACAGGTAAACATTGTTGCACGCGATGCGTGCAGTTAGATTGAAATTAAATCTAATAATTTTATTCGAGATCCGCTGAGGATATTGCATTGCCTTCTATGGTGGGTTAGGACTTAGGACTGTACAGTCGCCATCAGATATTTCGGAGCGGCCAAGGTGACCAAAAATATCGGAATATTAACTCTAATGCCTTAACAATAGATGGTGACTCTACGTCTAAAGCTGAGCATTGGAAGAATTCGTCCAATAATTTCGAGGAGACTGGAACGAAGGAATTTCATTGGTCAATTACTCCCTGACCTTACTTACCAACCGTTAAATTATGAATACTTTTTCCCCTGATGCAAATCACTTACCCTTAGAATCACCTCCGCTTTCTCGATGTTAGCAGATTTCTTGTCAACATTCATGATTTGCACTCCGTCGTCGGTGAACACCGCCAGCTTTACGGTGTCCTCCCGCTTCAATATTTGAAGCGCCATGATTATAGCTACAACACATAATGAATGAGATATGGAAATTCCGACCCTGTTTTTCGTGTGCACGCCCACAAAAGCTCCTGTCAGTTTCTATGGGCGTGTACACAAAAAACGGCCGGTATTTCCATGTCGGTGTTATCTGGGCCGGGAAACAGTGTCACCCGGATATCTCCAGATGTAAGAAAAGAAACACGACATTTTTTTCTTTTAATTATTTACTTTTTAAATGGTCTTTTTAGTGGCCAGTACCGCTAACACATATGCAACCTCAAAGTACCTTAGCTTAGAACTTTTCAGCCGCCCCTCGTATATAGGTAAGTTTATTCTTTGTCTAGTATCCATAGTACAAGCTTTGCCTAGTTTGAGACTAGGCCCAATTAGTGTTAATTGCCCCATGAAATTTATTTATTACTAGCTGTTGCCCGCGACTCCGTCCGCGTAAAAGTATGAAAATAGTTTACGTCCTATTCTCAGACGTACTGAATATACACAAAAAAAAGTCATAAAAATCGGTCAGCCCGTTTCGGAGGAGTTTGATCACAAACATTGTGACACGAGAACTTTATATATTAGATTATTTCAATCGCAACTCGTCTCGTATGCAGCTAGCGTGCAGTTTTGCCAACTGCAATGGAAAGTATACGGGCGGTCGGCCTTTGCGTTTATTTTGAGCTTGGAATGCAGTTCGTCTTCGTGTGTCTATAAAGAATGTTTAACTAGACGTGGGTTTTTGCTACAGAGTCTGTTAAGTAAATATCAAAACTAAAACGATTTCTTTTTCATGAAAGTAAAAGTAGGTAATCTTACCCGCGTGCCCGGGTGTAACATGCTTGTTATAGAAGCACTCGGCCAATACGTGTTTCTTGGATTTCTTCTCGGATTCCGCATCGCCGCCACCGGCTGCGGTGGGCGTCGTCTTGGTCAAAGAGGTCTTTCTACCCTTTTTGGGGATCACGAAGTTCTTGCAGAAGTGACGGCCTATACAAAGAAGTTTTGGTAAAAAAAACATTTTTAATACAAGCTTTTTTTGCTGACTGTACTTGTATTGTCACCCAAACTACATTTTCATACCAAATTTCAAGTCGATGCCATTAACCGTTGAAGAGTTCCGTCCTGCGGAGACAATCCTGGCTGGACTACCAGGATGTCACTACCAGATTATTGTATTGTCACGCAATTTACATAAGTATAAAAAAATTCAAGTCAATCCAACTACAGAAAGTTGGTCGAATTTAACTTGCAAGATTTGATGACAGACAGACAGACAAAGGGACAGGTGAAACTATATAAAAGCTTGTAAAAAAGAGCTCACTTTTGCGTCTTTGTCTTAGTTGCAGAATATGAGACCAGCGATCAATTGAAATGCTTTTAAAGAGTTCTTAACAGACGATTCCCCCACAGATTTTGTATGGCAACAGCAAGCTGTGGCGTCTCTTAGTTGAAAACTCAGTTGATAAAATTATTTATATACTATTATTAGTGTTCACCCGCTGCTTTGCACGCGTAAACCATTTGAAACAGCAGATGCATTGAAATGCCGGCATTTTAACAAATTTCTCATAAAATACATCTTAATCTTTTTTGAAGTTACATTAAAAACAACCATGCCAAATTTCGTGACTCTAAGCCAAGCAGTTGAGATTTCAAAATTGCATCAGAATTCCGTGGGAATATCAGGATAAAAAGTAGCCTATGTGTTATTCCAGATGTCCAGCTACCTACAAATTTTTACAAACAAACACACACACACTTTCGCTTTTATAATATTAGTAGGATTTCCAAGCGATCAACAATCTCAAGCCCGGTTCACATTTATCTGTCGTGTTGTGTCGTGATGTTCTCTGTATCTCTCTCTCTCTCTCTATGCTTGTGATACAACACAACAACTATATGTATACACAACAACTTGTGATGCGACACAATAACTATATGAAACCGATACCGTTCTGATGCGTTACGACCACGACACAACACGACAGATAAATGTGAACCGGGCTTTATTTATATTCAGTTACAAAGTCTAGTTTTTCCCAGCTTACCTCTGAACATGTGCGCTCTCAAATCCATGGTGATCATGTAGCGAGCACCAGTTTTGGGTGTCAGCACCCAGGTCATGTCAATCAGGTTTGTGAGGGCATTTATCACGGCTTGGTTCGGGGGCTGGTCGATACCTGTGTAAAATAGATCAGTCATCCATAATCATATTAGCCGTAGGACATCCACTGTTGGAAATAGGTCCGATTGGAAGCGGCCTTCATCCACCGCTAAACTGCGGTTGCTATTGGTGGATTTTTATCTCGCTCCCCGTTCCACTGCCTCGCTAAGCTCCAGTGGGTAGGCAGCCTTAAAGTTTTGATATTTTTGTAAATTTGGCTGTCGATATCTTTGTAGTCGACTCTACCAACTATATGTTATGCCTATCCAATTTATTAAAAGTGTAAACAAAGCAATTTCATCAAATTCTTGTATAAACACCCACTGGATCGAATCAATAACACATTTATCTATAATTCGTGTCATTTAACTAGATGTCTAATCACTTTTTTCACCAAAATTCACTTGATATCAATAATTATTTTTCATTTGAAAAATCTTCGTCAAAATCTGACGTGATTTCTTGATTTAGGCGGTCTTGCAGGAAAAAAAAATCGAGAATTAGTAGTTAATCCAGGCTTAAGCTTGACAGTTCCATACAATTTGACACTACTAAACTGAGCTTAACGCTAACTCGAGATTTATGTGTTTCCAGCAAGTAGCCATTAAACATTGATAAAAGTGGCTCAGAAGCGGTAAAGTTCTAACGTTTCGTGTGCTCAGCCTACCCCATTTGGGAATACAGGCGTGATGTTGTGTGTGTGTGTGTGTGTGTGTTAAACATGTGTATAATCTGTAGTAGCATAGACTAGCGTAGAGATGGTGGCAAATTTGACATGAAATAGTTACTTTTTTTATTATTGAATAAACAGTCTGGAATTAAATCAAGTAAATACGCTGATCTATTCAATTAATAAATAATCGATTTACTGAACAGATTAATTATTTTGCAGCAGGTTCTAGGTTTTCACATCACTAAATGTCTATGGTCGGGTTAATGGCGTCTTTTTTTACTCTTGTCATAAATTGGATTGGGATACAATATACATGGAAGTATGTAATATAACAACTCACCCCAATGCTTGACCTCCTTGGGATGCCGCCTTGTTACTGACCACTCCCAGAGCCCGGTTTTGCTGTCAAATATCTGTCGCGTGCGGCGACGCCTCTCCTTCTCAACAGCCACTTTTGCCTTTTCGTGTTTCATTGGCCTACAAACATGACATTACACGTTCAGTGTTCCTATTTCTAACAACAGTTTGACGCATGCTCAGCATTATTTTGCTACTTTAATCGATTCAAAAGTCATTTTCACTATCTCTTTAATTGATTTTTATCAGCTTAATGCGTAAAAATGAATATTCTTTGGCTAGTAAATTTTACAATAACCTACCGACTAGCCTAAAACAGCTACCAATGGTTGTTAGCTATTCAATTTTTCATTATTTATTTATCTGATTATTTACATGACGATTTTAATTAGCTATCGCTCGCCGAATTCCTCTATCATGCTCTTTATACTGTTGCGGTGCGGTCACTGCATGTAGATCAACTTCACTTAAAAGCTTAAAACACACTGACAGCGGTGGCGGAGCGGCGCGGAAGCGGTATCGGTTGTGATATTAGAGCTAACATAAAAGCGTCCATATAGAATTGCGGTATTATAGGTGCTCTTTCATGTTAGGTCGAATATTACAACCGGTACCGCCTCCGCGCCGTACCGCACCGCTCCGCCACCGCTGCCAGTGGGTTTCAAGCTAAATGCGGCAAGTGAAATTCTATCCCACTGATTTAGGAGAAATTAATTCATACCTGCACTTCATTTTGTAGTTGTTCAGAGTGATGAAGACTTCAATCGGTGTCACCTTCGATTTCTTAACGAGTTCGTTGTTAGTGAGGAGCGATATCAAGATGGCGGTGGTAGGGGATTCGCTGGTCAAGAAGCCCATGTTGTGGACGCGTTGGACGTTGTATAGCAGCTCGTGTAGATCCAAGTGAGGTAGCACCGAATCCCAGACCTGTTTTAAGAGTTTATATTGTGAAAATATATACCATTCTTTCTTTGTATAGCAATAGCAATAGTGAACAATGGCATTTGTAGTAAAATAACACAATATAAAAAATAAATGGTTAAAAAATAGTACATTGTATGTACATACAACGAGAGCATAAAACAAGCCATTGTACCCAAGACGTTCATATAGCCACCCGAGCCGGTACGGCGAGGGTGGATAGACACGTCGAGGGGAAAATGGGTTTAATGCTCGAGCTTTACACTCTGCTTTTCACTTCAACTGAGAGGAAATTAAATGGCAACAGTGGAAACAATTGTTCATTTACTATGTATCTTTTATTGTTCACGCATTACTTTTTTAGTTTTATATAAATAAAAAATGATTTAAAAAATATGTAGAAGCTACTTTGTTTGTGGCTGTTTACACCTGATTGCTTTACTCTTAGACGAAGATTTTACTTTATGCACTAGAGCATAAAAAAAGTCATTTTATGTCGCCTAGATCTAGCATAAACACGAACTTTACTAGCATGAGAAGTGAAAATACAATTATGTAGTTAGACTAGTTCTCTGGGTAGAATCAAAACTAAAGTAAACGTCCTTGTTGATAACCTAGGCAGTACAGTAACTTACATCTTGCGAGATCAGCAGATGCCCCGGCACGTGTTCGAGCGTGAACTGATGCTGTGCGACCATGGCCGCTGCCGCGACAGGGTCCTCGCAGTGACGCAAATCTTCCACCTTTTGGATGTAGTCGAACACCGCTTTCGATTCCTCGTGCTCTCCAACTAACTGTTTAGCTTTCTTCAGACCGTAGATAGCGTATTTGACGATGGCGTCGCGCGCTGAAATTTATTGGGTTATTAAATAGGTATTAGGGTCAATATTCTTTTCGTTCTTATTTTGTACCGAAAAAATGTGACAGAGTAGAGTTTTTTGTATGGGACATAGCGGCATTTCTAATTTTTCTCCAGTTAAATATATACACCAAAAAAGACAAACAATGGTACCACATTTTTTCTTATTTGTTAAAAGACATAAATAATTTCGTGACTGTGGTCAGAAACAAAACAACGAAAATAATTTTGGCCCATTAGTTAAGAGCTATCGCAAGTTTTAGACGTCGCACATTGAAACAACTGTCTAGGTATGCGGTAGAATTTATCGCTAGGATCCATGGAGTCACTACTTACTTGATAAAAATAAATTTTAAACGTAAGTTAGGTACTAAGTATTACTAAAGAATCTGGGGGCACGGAAGTGCCCCCGCCAAGTCGAGCAAAACAAAAACAAAGGCACGGCCGTACCATACTTTTCTCGAAGCCATTCAGGCTATTTTCAACATTTTTATTGTTGTCATTTATAATGTGAAATTCATTTTACATCATTATTTAATTTAAACTAAGTAATATTATAAACAAAACTTAAAAACTACTGAGGGGTAATGTTGCCGACATAATCACCATCCACCATAATATCCAAAAAATTAGCAAAGACCCCCCCCCCCCCTCTGGGGCCTACTTAATACTCGAATGACCTCTGAAGCGTTTTTAAAAAATCTTTTATGTATTCATATAGAAAATAGTGCAATGTTTCCGGACATATAAATTTTCATATTTTTAATATACATGGTGCTACAGTTTATTTATAAAGACGATTTATAAATATTCTTAAGAGCGCACAAACACTTCATCCCAACTCGTCACTAGCGCGTTCTCCTGCCCGCGGCAGTGTTTCGGCCGCATACTACCACGGTTTGCTATGTGCGTGCGACGCGAGCGTTGCCAACAACAATAACACATTTTTATTATTGTACATTTTCCCCTGTAATTTGTTGTGATATTAATATTTTCATATCTTAATAAAAAACCTGCCAAGTGCGAGTCGGACTTGTCCACGAAGGGTACCGTACCATTATCTATAGAACATGTAACATTAGCAAAAAACGGCAAAAAATCAAGTTTGTTTCATGGGAGCCCACTTAAATATTTACTTTATTTTAATTTAATTATTTATAAACTGATTATACAACTAAATATTCTGTGAATATTTCAACTACTGTTGCCGTTATTAATATCAAGCAAAATACGGCAAAAAAAACACGTTTGCTGTATAGCTCACATACAATTATATATTTATTTTATTGTTTTTAGTATTTTTTGTTATAGCGGCCACAGTAATACATAATCTGTGAAAATTTCAAGTGTCTATTACGGCTCAAGAGATAGAACCCTGTGACAGATAGACAGACAGACAACGGAGTCTCAGTAAAATAGGGTTCCGTTGGCACCCTTTGTGCACTGAACCCTAAAAAAAATAGCGACTCCATGGACCATGCAGATCCCATATATGTAATACTGATCTAGCTATAATAGTTACATTTATCATTTGGTGGTATCTTCACGTGGCTCTTACGAAGAAGCGTATTGTGGGAGCGCCCGTGACGCGCCTTCACTCTGCTCACGTCCTTAGCCAACTCCATAGGGTCCTTGGACGTGTACCAGTTGCTGACGATCTTGCACCAACCTCGGCCATTACCTTTCGTAAAAAAAGGTAATTATTATAATGTGATATCCCACGCACTAAGAGTAAAAGCCTCCTCCATCATTTTACAGTTTTCTTTGTCAGTTGAAATATTCATCTAGGCTTTTCGTACTGTTTTAAAAAAGTATGATAAAATCCCACCCGCCAAATGTTGGCCGTGGCCAACTGCAGAGCTGTGGTGACTTAGTGGACCTATGGTTTCTCAAGCAGAGGATCCTGGGATCAAATTCGAGCTCGCATCCCACCTCTGAGTTTTTCATAATTTATATCATGAGCAAAATTATTAAAAATTTACTGCGCGTTTTACTGTGAAGGAAGATGTAGCAAGGTAACCTGATCAAACTGTAGCTGCATAACTTTAACTGGCTATATCTTCGATAAAAGAAAAATTATATGTCTAATATTTTGTTATGAACTAAGTGACAAACTAATTTTTTTTTTAAAACTACACCATTTATTACCTGTTTTCAAAAGCCTTGTGTATTTGCAGAATAGCATCATCTGTTCTGGGGTGTTACAAATCTGACCGACAGCTTTGTAGGTGGCGGCTTTGACTTCAGAACTGCCCACCAACAGGCACTTTGTGAGAGCGAACGCGATCGTTTCAAATCTCGTGTACCACCCATCTTTGTATGCCTGCAGACAACATAATTTGCTTTTGAAAATACCTCATGTTTCTTGTTGTTATTTTTTCCAGGCTTCATAATTATGGAATGTGTATTCTTGTAGTAGATGTTTGTGCATCCATAACATCATTCATGCAGTATGTCACCACCATAATGAAATAAATTATTAGGTTACCTTAAGTATGATCTCCACAACTTCAACATTGTTCACACTATTAGCCAGTGCGAAGTCAAGGGTCTGCAAGCTGTCAACTTCGAAGTATTTGTGGGCTGCCCAACAGCCCGGAAAGTACTTGGGAACTTCATTACCAGTGTGAAGAAATCTCATAAGCTGTATGCGGTGTTTTGGATCAAGTATTGCTGTTGGTTCTGTCATTGTTGCCTGTAAAGAAATTGTTATTGAAGTCATTGCATTGGCCATACGGAATGAAGATGTTTTAACAATAATTTAAAACAACAAAGAAAAATATGTCCTAGTGCAGTGGCTCCTCTTAGTGATATTAAAATTATTATTAGGTTTTGTAAAAAGTATTTGGGCATTAGACCACAAGGATGGCAACGGGAACTATTACTGAGACTCCACTGCCCGTCTGTCTGTCACAGGAAATGCTAAACCAGAATAAAATATTGTAGGGGGCTCCCATACAGCAAAAGTGATTTTATTGGCGTTTTTTGAAAGAAAGAAAAACATTTAATCATGACATTTATAAAGCAGGTAAAAACTAAAAAGAAACAAGAAAGGAAATTGAGACAAATTTTGTCACAAGATGGTCCCAATTCAGCATGATGTCAAACTTGCGGCCAACACTGTTCCTCCGTTAGAACCACAATACACAAACATAGTGATTTACGAAATGATTATTTATTACACTCGATATTAATACTGGCAACATGGTATCCGTTTGAAATATTCACAGAATATTTAGTTGCATATTCACTTTAAAAGTAAATAATTAAATTAAAATAAAATGAATATTTAAGGGGGGCGCCATACAAATGTGATTTTTTGCATTCTTTGCTAATGTCTAATGTTGTATAAATAATGGTACGGAACCCCTCGTGCGCGAGTCCAACTCGCACTTAACCAGTGTTTAGTTATTGTTATTTGATATTACTCAGTATCATTATCAGAACAGTTTCAATTTTGTTGTTCCATGAATTTCAGCAAATCATCTGTTTAATTAAATGTACGAACAACTACTGACAAAACACGAAGTACATACAGAGCAATGGCAAAAATGAAATTAATAATACTTAAAAAATATATGTTTTTCCATATTTTCCGTATAAAAAGGTCTTTGTCTATGAATTTGTAAACAGACCGATTCAACTGGTGGGCATTTGATGATTAATGTATACCTAGACTAGGAGGCTTAATAGCAATTACTAATTAAGTAAGTAAGCTTAACACCAAAACATACTGAGTATTGCTTAATGTGACAGCACAGCAGTAAGTGTAATCCCTTAATTGAATGGGTAGAAGTGCTGATCCAAAGCCAATTATAAATTGATTAATCAATTTTGAATTTTAATAGCATAAAGCTGTGGAAGCCTAAACTCAACGCCATATTTAGATTCCAAAAAAGTAACCAAAGATGGCCAAACGTCATTGTCACAAGTGTCATTGTAATTGTGACGTTCCAGATGTAACCAACCCATGCACATTAATAAATAAATAGTCTTAAAATATTTTGTTTTTATTTAGACCAATTTAGACCTTAAATGGGTACCGGCAACAGAAAACTTAACAGAAAACGAAAACACAAGAACGAAAATTACCACGAGTATAGAAAGCATTTGATCAATCTAAACGTCAGGCCATACTACGAAGTGCAAAATTCGAACTTCGTAACTTGCCATCTCGCTGACGCTTAAGTTAGGTATTAATACGAGAGTCAGAGGGACAATACCAATACGATACGAACTTCGATTATCGAATTTCGTGGTAGTCCCCCAGATGCCGAATGAAGTGACAATTGGAAATGTCATGGTGGCCCTGTGGCCACCATGTATACCATAGTTTTCCATACGCGATTTGTTGTCAATATTTATGTGCATATCAAAAATATTTATAAATAGTATATACGCAAATTATGAGATTAATAGTATCCAAATGTTCTTTAAACCTGAAGTATTGCCACTGTAATATAAATAAATAAATATCACGGGACAATTCACACCAATTGACCTAGTCCCAAAGTAAGCTTAGCAAAGCTTGTGTTATGGGTACTAAGCAACGGATAAATATAATTATATAGATATAGATACATACTTAAATACATATTAAACACCCAAGACCCGAGAACAAACATTCGTGTTTTTCATACAAATATCTGCCCCAAATATATGAATGTTTCTTCTACAAAACAGTTTCAACCAAATATCTGTTGGTAAAATTAATATTTACATTAAATTATTTATTTATGCAGTTGCATTTGATTTTAGCTTTACAATTTTTTTTAAATAAATTACTTATGTACATTATTTAGAAAAGTTAAAACTTACAGATAATGATGGCCTTTTGGTACTAGGCAATTTTTAAACATATCCCTTTCAAACCTAGCCGATACAATCATGCGGGTTAATTACATTTGAATTTGAAGTTGACATGGATTATACATAAAGTACACTGTCGTAAGTCTTTTCATACTCAGCTGGGTTTGAAAGTTATAAATAGATGAATACATTACTTAAGAGTGTTTATACCTGCTGAGCTGGCAACATTGCATTTTCGTTAGCTTTTCTCGATTATTCCATAAAAAAATACCATACGGTTTTTAAAGAAAATAAAAGTCCATCACACATAATTATTGGAGTAGACACATTAACTTATATATATAGAATAGTTTTATCAGACTACAGTTCTAATTTTTGTTAAATTTTTATGGAATAATCGAGAAAAAGAAAAACTAACAAAAATGCAACATTGCCAGCTCAGCAGGTATAAGCACTTAAATAAAAATTAGACATCCAAGACCTGAAAACAAAATTTTGTATTATTTATACAAATCTCTGCCCTGATCAGGGATCGAACCTGGGACCTTAAGCCTCATAGTCTCTAACCATTTGGCTATCCGGTTGTTCATGTTTTGTTTGACGCTCCCAATCTAGAAACTACAGTTCAAGCCCTCTTAAATTGAAAGGAGGTTTGTGCTCAGCAGTGGAACATGATGCAAAAAATTATAATCTGAATCCACAGTTGAATGTATCAGAGACTAGCAGACCCGGCAGACGTTGTCATGCCCGCAAAACACTACATTAAAATTATGATAACATACAACAACAGCGCCATCTAGCAGGTCCAGTTGCATTTTCAAACCATCAACCAACATTGTTTTGCCATATCAATTATTTTATGTGAATATTTTTCTAGGCAAATATAAAATTGTGGGGATGTGGTCTATAACTGACAGTTACAAAACCCATGAACATTTTGTATGGGAAAAAAAAATTCTTTTATTTTATTTTTTCATCAATTTTCCATGTTTTTAATACTTATTATCTTATTCCTGACGAAGACAAATCCAAAAACGCAAAAATCATCAAAAAATGTCCAGCCATTCTTAAGTTTAAATGGCGTAAAATAACTTTTTTTTAAATATATAGATGTCAGTTATAATCGGCCTATCTCTAAATTTTATTGTTATTATGTTCAATTTTATTATTGCTCAGTGAATCAAATATTTTAACCAGTTCAAGTAAATACAAAAACAGTCAACAAGTAGTTAAAAATAGTCAACTTGCTCTATTTAAAAGTGTGAATATCATTTGACTAAGCATCTAGAATATGTTTACCCTCTCAAGCAACTCAGTTCACAAAAAAATATGTATACAGCTTTACTTACTTTGTGGAAATGTTGTACATGATCTTTATTCCATTATATACAATAATATACCTACAATATTTGTAAATTGCAATAAAGCAGTTATGATGTGATTTAGATACAAAGATTATCGTGCTCATTTATGAAACAAAGTTAATTATTTAGAATACAGTATCATCAAAAGTGGGTACTTATTCCATTGAATACACAGATATAGAGCTCTCAACATTCGCGAATAATTCATAGGTGCACGGCAGAGCTAACACTAAAGGTGAATGCTCTTGAGAACTATTAATTTTTTGTCCGAATTCAAGCGAAACGTGCTACAATAAAATTGAGGATGTGGCTACAAAAAACTGACAATGGACGCTGGTTTCCACAATCATCTCGCATGATTTTACGATGCGTAATAACTGCCTATAGTAGTAAACGACCAGAAATTGACATAGTTTAATTTAGATTATTATGTACCTTATTAATTCGTCAAGCAGGTGTCTTCAAAAACCAGTTTAATTCGAGAATTTCAGTGCCGCACTAGACTAGACTTTGCTTCTCTTCTCTTTCGTTTCGTTCGTGAAATTTTCTTTTTTTTAAACCAGTGTTACCAGGATATATGCTGTAAAGTCCGGAGTAATTCAATGATTTGAAAAAGAGTGAAAAAGTTAATTTCGGCCATATTTCGGCTTTTTTTTATGTTTGGTCAAAGAATTTGTAGAAAAACAAACTGAAAAAAGTAGCTCCTTATTCCATGTTTGTAATCAAATCACGAACGCCCGTCGTGCATCAGAAAAGGAGACGAGTTAGTCTAGTTAAGTCAAATTGTGACTATTATTTTGAATAGGTACTAAATACTTTTTTTTTTATTTGAAACGGGCAACGTACAAATTTGTCACATTAGCCCATAGGGTAACCAGAAAAAAATACATCTCACAATTGATAATAACTAATTCCTTGTCAAAGCCAACCTGAAAAGCATTAAGCCAAGCTGAGCTAAAATAGTGTCATAAGGTTGGCTGCTACAAAACGGCACACGATTCCGAACACACACTAATAAAAATTTCGTACGTATTTCATACTAAATACTTGAAGTACGATATAAAATATTAAAAAAAAACAAGAAGGAAGGGGAAAGGAAGGAAAACGGCACCAAAATTTTACGTATTTTCAAACTATGTTACTTTTAACAGGGGTAATAATTTAAACACATTATTTTATTTAATGGTACAATTGAAACAAAAAAACTAGCCTAAAAATAACTTAATTATATTTACAATTTAACTAAACACGATTGTATTTTGTTTTGCTATTTAAATTGTAAGAAAAATTAATAAGTATGTAAGTAATAAAAATAAAATTAAATTCAACGAACCTTTGAACTAAATATTTATCTATACTTATTTTACAAAAAATATGTGAATTTAAGAAACAAAATATAAATCTTATTATTTGTGAGTAACTAGGGAAGGCTTACCTAGGTTTTAGGTATGTGTCTTACTAGAAAAAAGAATAACTCGAGCAGGGCAGGGTAATAATTTTTAAATAAAATACCTAAATTAATACTCTTACTCTTATTACAAAGTGGGTTGTATAGGCAATAGACCTTATAATTCTCGAAAAGCGCCGAGAAAAAAAATATAACAGCAGCGGGCGGCGGCGGTCGGTAGTGAAGTGACTACTAGTGACAAATGTCAAAACAACAACAAAAACATGTGAACATCACGTCACATCATCATGCATGTTGTTTCAATGCTGTTGACCACTTTCATTGAGAGATAATTTCTAATGACCTACTTTCTTTTTAAATCTCCAGTCTTTACCTTGCATCATGATAATTGCATTACAGACTTTGATCTTTTTCCGTGAATCAGTAATAGCCGTGCTGGAGAGGTGGCTACCGCCTTTGGGGCCCTTGTTTAGACAGTTGCTTTTGACGTTCAGTAGAAGCGGTTTGGTGATCCAGGATGAAGAAACCGAAGAGATGGTTTTTGCGGAGTACACCGATGATGGCGGTGTTATGTTCTTCCCGCCAGTTTATGCTCAACGGTATGCAGCAGTCTGTGATTGCCTTATGGATGAGCGATGGTACGAGAAATTAGAAAAGGCAAGCGTTTTTTTTTACCTTTTTCTCTTTTTGTTGCATGCCAATTCAGAATGCTAAAAAATCTTTAGATTACCTACATTTATTTACCATCCTTGAGTAAATTACCTAAGACGTTAAGGTAATGGGATTTGTGGGCCCGGCGGGTAGGCTAAATGGTGCATCCTCCTTTTGATTTATTAAAACAAAGTGCTTGTTTATGAAAAAAATACTGGAAGAAGTCATAACCAGTCGCTTGCCCCCGCACAATCATACCATATCATATCATCAATAATTTTAGATTCATGAATTGTTTTGTAAGGCTCTTTTTGATAACTTGAATTAACATTTTACTGAAACAAAAGCAGTGTGCCACAGTTTTTTTTTGTGCTCTATGTCTCACTGAACATAGCAGGTAGTGGAACTATTTAATAAAATATTATCTTGTATATTTCAGGTTGTAAACATGGGCCGACATCATGACATGAACTTCATCAAATACTTAACAGAAGTGCCGGGTATAAAGCAAATACTTGGTGTTGACATTGACTGTACACTCTCTTGTACATCTGACTTGCTTGATTTTACATTTGACAATTATGGAAGGAGATGGGAGAAGCCTTTACGGGTTACCGTAAGTCTTGTTAACTTATTAACCCCTCGTACGTGGATGCACACTATCTTTTTGTATTTTTTTTTGTCAGCTGATTTTGCTCTTATTAAAACAGATAGACTAGAATCCACTACCTTTAACCCCACTCGCATACAAGGGGTTAATTCTGTTTAGTACACTTAGCAGCAGAAGTGGATGAACGGTGCTCAAAATGATCTACACATGACTCTACTGCCAAGGTATTAAGGGAGCACCACAATCGCTCGTATACTTCTGTTGCTGACTGTACAGTCGCTATCAGATAGTTCAGAGCGACCAAGGTGATAAAAAATATGAGAACATGAACTTTAATGCCTTGAGAGTAGTGTGATGCAATATTTTTGACTACCTCAGTTGCTCTGATGTATCCGATGGAGACTTATATCATTGTTGATACTGAAATACGGCGTAACTAGCTTTTCCATAAGGTATAATTTTCACTGTCAGAACAGTATTAACATTGTACTGATATTGCAGTATCAACGATAATATGTTGGTATCTGATTAGTTTTAAAATAAATATATTGAAATGGTTTTGGCATCACATTCAAGATACAGTACAGTATTGCACACTCAAGACCTTTGTCCTTTGTCAAAACAATTGTACCATGTACTGAGCAGAGACTGACCCCACAGAGATGTGCCAGACGGCCCATAGTTCCCTCCCAAGCCCCTTCACATCCTCCCCGAACGCCTTGAGTTTCAACAGTACACAACTAATTACAGTTTACATTACAGTTGGCATTAGTTAGAGACAATTAAAATTAATAAAACTCATGAATGATAAAAGTAAAAACATAAAGGTGCAAGAATCTATTCTTCTGTATATATATATATATATATATCGGCTATATATATATTCTCTTTTTCTTTTAGCTATACCAAGGCAATGCAGCAGATCCAGACTACAGGCTGATTGGCTGTGATGCTGTAGTTGCAATTGAGATGATAGAATACATGAAACCACACGATTTGGACAGGCTTGTCCACAATATATTTGGTTTTATCAAGCCGTGGATAGCAATTTTCACAACAACCAATGCAGATTTCAATATTGTTTTTAAGTCTTTAGAGAAAAGTGGACTGAGACGATTTGACCATTATTTTGAGTGGACCAGAGAGCAGTTACATGACTGGTAAATATGTGAGACAGGCACACCATAACTTTGGGCAGAATTAGTCAGGTTTGTATCTTGATTATAAAGAATGCATGCCAGCCTTATGATGCGGTGTAAGAGTTCAAACAGCACAGCTAATACATATATACTTGCACAGTATTAGTGGCTTAAGTTTATGATGTGCAAATGCCTTTTTACCCACAATTTAGAAGTTGTTAAGTAGTAGTTCTTGTTTAGCTTTAAACTGTGAATCTGGTTGTATACAGCGATGTGTACAGTGGGTTACAAAATTTGGCCTACTCTCCATACAAAATTACCTATAACTGCATATACTTGAGGGCCAGATTTTTTGCCGCTCACTATATTTCATACAGCATGGAAAATCAGAAATTGTGGATGATGGGTCACGGTGTTACCCTGCACATCATTAAATAAAATCCACAATTATATGTGCTGTTGATGCTTTTTTTCAGGTGCGGCAACATAGTGTCAAGATATCCAGGCTACACCGTAGCATGTAAAGGTGTAGGCCCTGGTCCGCCTGGCACTCTTCATTATGGCTGCTGCAGCCAACTAGTGCTGTTTGTTTCTAAAGACTATCAAAAGCAGATGGAACTGAATGTCAACAGTTTGGCTCTTGTTGCCAGTGGGTATAGAATTTTTTAGGTTTAGAGGAAAGTGTTGTGTGTGTTGCTGAGAACGCCCTTGTTATCTTATAAAATAAAAAATAAAAAGCAAATGTTAAATTTGTTACATTCTGGTTTTTAGGTTTTTAAGAGATCAATGGTGTCTGTAGGTGAAACCGTCGGATGACGCTCTTTCCCGGCCCAGGTAATACAGACATGGAAATACCGACTCTGTTTTTTGTGTACACGCCCTTACAAACTGACATGAGCTTCTATGGGCGTGTACACGAAAAACAGGGTCGGTATTATCCGGGCCGGGAAAGAGTGCCACCCAAATCGTCTATAAGTACAACACTTTCCCCTACTTATATTATAAGTAAGCTGCAAACAGAAGCTTGTTCCTTAGTAGCACTTTTTCGAATTAGGTTTCCCAGCGACTTTCTTGATTGTTGTTATAATGGCTTTTTAAGATAAGGCGCCAGCACCATCAGTACGGGCATTGACTCATTTACCGACCTTGGGCTTCATGACAACAAAATTAGTACGGGCTGTGGTACGGGCCACACCGACCCATTTACCGACTCATTTACCGACCACGGGTTTCATGACAAGCACATTAAGGTCGGGGGTTTTATTTGGGGGGTTGCAACCAAGGTAGCCTGCATGTTTCGACGCTGTTTACGAGCAAGTGCGATGAAAAATATATAATGTAAATACTTAACTTTTTAATGACATTGTTAATTGCATTTGATAATGATCAGTATTATTATTTTTATATAAAGCATTGTAATAAGCAGTTCTGAGAGGAGGCCTGTGCCCAGCAGTGGGACGTATATAGGCTGGGATGATGATGATGAAGGGAATATGTGTTTTTCATTAACCAATAGCAACGCTTCATTTACCTCGCCTCGCTCCGCTCAGCTGTTTCCACCAGAGATGTGCTGTGCGAGGATAGGTAAATGAAGCGTTTCTATTGGTTCGTGAAAAACACATTTCTCGCGATACATCCTCGCACATCTTTGGTGGAAACGCTGCTTAAATAGGGAGTTCAAATACATTGTTGTATTATAAGTCAACTTTTACAAAAGCACTGACTGAGAAAAGTTCCGTTTTTAACCCCCGACGCAAAAATAGGGGTGTTATAAGTTGGCCGCTATGCGTCTTTCTGTCTTTTGTGTCTGTCTGTAGCACCGTAGCTCTTAAATGGATGGACCGATGCGGTTTTTTTCATTTGATATCAGGTTTTCTAGCGATGGTTCTTAGAAATGTTTCATCAAAATCGGTTCAGCCTTTTTTGAGATATTAAACTTTGAAGTGACAATTGGTTAGGTTATGTTATGAATATGAAATAACATTTTCGCATATTGGCAGCCGTACAACATAATGTTTCATACAGTACGATTACTTGAAGTAAGCACTTGACAGATGGGCGTGCCTTCAGTCAATTTTCAACTTTGACGTCGTACAAATAAAATAGTTTTTACATTATCTGTAAACGTGGGTAGCGGTATACTAAAAACGGCTTTATTTGTATGACGTCAAAGTTGAAAATTGACTGAAGGCACGCCCATCTGTCAAGTGTTAACTCGAAATAACCAAACTTACTGTTTTTTGTATTACTGAGCTAAATAGGTATCCAACTTTTTGAACTCTACCTTTAACCATTTGCATAATGTTCATTATGTCTGCAAGAGCGAAGGGTTTAATATCAATATGTATTATTCTACCCAGTTGGTGATAGACATAATGTATAATGCTCGGGCATTACTTGTCACTTGGTCTATAACAGATATACGCGCTATCTATGCTTCAAAAACATAACCCTCCTTTGGGCAGTCGGATAAAAAGGGCTAACATTTTATACATAATCAATCAAAATACGTTAAGGCATTGCGACATTTAAAGCGAAATCACCTATAAAAATGTCACCTCCGCATCCGCCCAGCCGCTCGTGCGAAGAAGCTTAATTATTTGTTTTACAGGCAATCTGCTTTGGCCATAGCCAAACCGTGTTTCTGACCGTATACGAATTAAATGATTTACTATGCCGTATTTAGCGTCAAGTGCGAAGGTTTCCTTTTAATCTAGAGAGCTAATAGAATGTTTGAATAAATAAATAAATAAATATCACGGGACACTTAACACCAATTGACCTAGTCCCAAACCAAGCAAAGCAACGGATAAACATACTTAAATATACAGATACATACTTAAATACATATTAAGCACCCAAGACTCGAGAAAAACGTTCGTTTTTTCATACAAATTTCTGCCCCGACCGGGAATCGAACCCGGGACCTCAAGCTTCGTAGTCAGGTTCTATAACCACTGGGCTATATCCGGTCGTATATAGAACTGAGATAATTTACTGGCCACCTTAAATACTAAAAATCAACTCTGTTTATGGGTGACTAGAATTCATTTTTAGTGTAAGGTTACACCTATTCATTGGTGGCCAGTAATTGACAATTTACCCTAATAGGGTAGGGTAGTTCATACCATGAAACAATACGCAACTCTAATAAATTTTATACTTCTCATCTTTGTTGTATGTATTCCAGACCTCCCTCAACCGAATCAGATCTGCGATTTCGAGAGTGACTGGGAAACACCTCAACTTGATGTCAGCTCCGACAATATGCTCTGTGGATATACAGAGTAAGTACTTGTATAATATCTTTTGTTAGGTCAGTTTATTGTACACTCATAATGGACAGATATTAGGCATAACTCGCGGCTGCATCGCTACAAAGAGTTGTGTGCGCGATCTTCCAAAAGAAAAATATATAAGCTTCTATAATAGTAATTGAAGCATATGCTACAGAAAGTAAAAGCCGATATTTTTCTTTCTTGCAACGCAATAAGTATTCTGTGGTTATTACGTACCTATCTGTGTGCCAACTTTTAACATACAATATGAACTTACTTTTTTATAGTGTCGAATCCTCAACTGAATTGCCGTATCTTGAGCACTGTTCATGCTACGGCACGGTGTCTCCCACAGACTCCATGACCACTATGCACCATGATAAAGCTTCGCAGTGCAATCTAGAGTCGGAACTAGGGAAGAGCTTCGTTATGTTCGATGTGGAAGACTTGTACGAAGTAATGTGGCCGCGGAATAAGAGTAACGGCAGAGTGTATGATATCGGTGACGTCGCTAGCAGGTTTGTAATACCGAAATCAAAACCATGATAGTACATTGTGTCTTAAGGGCGGTAAATAAGGAATTACGAACGAGAGTCTATTAGAAGCCCGAAGTCGAAGACTGAGGGCTTTAATGAGTCGATGTTCGTAATTCTAGTACCGCCCGTGCGACATACAATGTTTTTCATCACATTTGCGAGTAAAATTGTATATTTGTAAAAGAAAAACTAATATTTTATCAAAAATTGCCGATACCGCTGGCTGCGCTCTTGGCAGCGCTCTGCAGCATGTGTATGGAGCAGCAGCACGCCATACAGTAACAAACTCATTTACCGACCTTGGGCTTCATGACATGAAAATTAGTACGGGCAATGACTCATTTACCGACCACGGGTTTCATGACAAGCACATTAAGGTCGAGGGTTTTATTTGGGGGGTTGCAACCAAGGTAGCCTGCATGTTACGACACTGGTTACGAGCAAGTGTGATGAAAAAGTAATAAATCTCTTAGGGGCTGTTTCACCATCCATTGATTAGTGTTGACCGACGGTTAAATGTGATGCCGTCTCCGTCTATTCGAACAAAACAAATAGAGACGGCATCACACCTAACAGCCAGTTAACACTAATCAATGGATGGTGAAACAGCCCCTTAGAATAAAAATGTTCCTTATAATGTCGGGGCATGGACCCATGACGCCCAAGGGTGCTCCATCTTAGTTCACATCTTCGCTAACCATCAGCCGTGATTGTGGTTAAACGCAAGCCTATATCTGTATAAAAAATCTGATTTTACGAGCATTCATTTAATTTGCAATGTTATGTACGAGTATGTATGATATGTGCGGGTCAAATCTTGCGGGTTGAATTTGATCTACTTCCAGTGGTCGGATTGACTTGAAATTTGGTATACTTATGTAAATCTGGTGACAATACAATAATATAGTAGTGACATTGACATCCTGGTGGTCCAGCCACGATTGTCTCCGCAGGACAGAACTCCTCAACGGTTAATGGCATCAACTTGAAATTTGGTACGGAAATGTAGTTTGGATGACAATGCAAGTACAATAAACAAAAACTACCTTGCATTAAAAATTAAATTTACCAAAAAACTTTTTAATTGGTCATTTAGGAACTTACATTGTAATAAAAGAACATTTATAAATGAAGGTTCAACATAGCGGATATACATTTAAGACATAACATTTTCTTTTACAGCCTAAACAATACTATGTTTGTTGTAAAGAAGTTCTCGAAGACTACGCAGAATCTGCTAGATGGAGAAGAAATGAACTATCTAGTCCACACAAGAGGCGTCATGGATGAGGTCTCTTATCTCACCAAAATGCTTAACTTCAACTGTTTAACTCAAGGAGAGGAAGCTAACATTTGGAACAATATAAACTGGGGGGATAATGCCCCTTACTGGAACCAGTATTACAAGATCGTGGCAGTATACAACTATCCTTACGAGGTTATAGTTTGCACTTTATTTTATTGTTTTCGCCGCCTTATAGTATAATTCAATATACCGTTCGTTCAGGGGAGATAATTGATCCGTTTTGACATTTCGGTTGACCTTTTCACCGCCACAAAACAAACGAAGTGACGTGCTCTGTACGCCACAGAAAAACCTGCGACAAATCAACTTGATCTTTAATTCCATTGCAGAAGGATTAATTTCGAGTTGAATGTTGGTCATGACAGGGGCTCGTGAGGCATTCCAATGGCTGTCACGACTGGATGACTGGCGGTGAAAAGGTTAAAAGTCATTACCATCCCGCTTACAGATGTGCAATTTGCAGAAAGTTAAAGTTCTCGGAAATTTCTAGAAATTTTCTCAAGAAATATAGGAAATTTAAATTTAAGAAACGGAATGTTTCAATCCCCATACAAAATTGTGAGAAGTTTTTTGGAAAGTTTCCTTTGGCACATCAGTAATCCGGAGTCACAATGCTGGGTCACAATCCTAATGAGCTACACGAGATCGATAGAGGACCGTATAGTCGTGCTACTGAAACGGTTTTACTGGAATAATGTAAACACGGCCTTATAGACCGCACTTTCTTTTGTTTTCTTCACTTTATAAAGTACACATGTCATCTCAACATACCGTGCGTTCAGGTGTTGCAAACCTTATGCGTATAGTCATTATCAATCATACAAGGAGGTAGCTATTTAGGTTACATTTTAAATGAAGAAAATATTTTTTGTGGTCAAACAGGTAAAATCCGAGGATAATCTAATCCTCGATCTGATATCGGACGAGATCAACAGACTATTGGACACACAAGACGTGGACGAATACTCAGTACATGTCAGCAAGCTGGAGATACCGATAGAAAAGCTAATGGAAACTGTGAAGCATGTTACCGAGGACGTTGACAGGGTTATGTAAGTGTCCAATACTTAGCAAAAGCGCCTAGTGATATTTGTAATCTTAAGACAATAAAAAAAAACCAGTATGATCATATTACTACTGAATCAAAACATCAAATTTGTCTAGGGATCATATCCCAAGACTTTTTTGTCAATTTTATATATATATATTTTTTTATATATATCCATAGTTTTGTTAGTAGTAGTAGTAGTAGTAGTAGTAGTAGTGTTAGTTATGGATTTACGAATAGTTTTTCCTCCCAAGGGAGTAATGACTTGAGTTTAAAATATATAGTAGGTACGTCATTTCAGACTAAAGAGTTTTCAAGTCAGACAACATTTTATTTACATCTTTAAAACTTAGGTCATGGCCTACCAATCCCTACAAGCTATATTTAATACAAAAAAACAGCAATAGATGGCACTACTATTAACATTTGTAAATTATAAAATGTGAATAAGCCGAATTAAGTAGAAATATTAAGATTAAAATAAAGACTAGCATATTTTATAAACACAACTTCACATCAATAGAGTTGCGCCCGCTCGGTCTTTAAAGGGAGCGCTCCGATCTCGGTCAATCGGTCAAATGAACTGGTTCCGTCTTTTAGTTCCTTTAGTTCCTTTAGCTCCGAGAAGCGGCTCAGAAGACAATAAGAAATGATACCCATTACAATACTGTGGACTTATCGCTTGAATTGAAAGCGTTTGCTCGCTTCCAGACCAGAGTTTCCGGCGAAATGCCAAACGGAACAACCAATCACTCGTAGTTTGATGGAATTAATTAACTTAATTCCGGTATCCGGCTCCGCTTTTCTTAAACTTCATTCATGCTAATTAGGAATGACTTTTCTAGTGAATTTATGCTTAATTATTAGTAATCCCCCTCTTCACTTTGGGGATTGCAAAAATATCGCAGGAAAAACCGCGGGTAAAGCTAGTTTTCATTAAATGCGAAAGTTTGTGTACGGATGGCAGAGTCGCTCACGGTCATGTATTTTCCGAGGCAGCCAAACGATAGCGAGTTGTTACATGTTACAGCGCCATCTAGTTGTACATTTTGCTACCTGTAAGTACATTTCTCTACTATGAAATTAGTTAGCTGGTTTAGAAAAATAAGTTATATTTTATTCATCATGCTGAGTTGGGACCATTTCGTGACATTTTTTTTATGTAATAGCAGACAAACGAGCAGACGGTTCACCTGATGTTAAGTGATTATGCCGTCGCCCATGGACATCCGCAGCTTCATCAGTACTGCAGATGCGTTGCCGGCCTTGCAAGAAATGGTGCAATGGTGATCTTAGTTTCTGACTTTCTATTTTTTTTGTCGTAGGACTGTGAAAAGGAAAGGGAAGGGAGCGATTTTAGACTCGAATCGGTCATGAACTGAACTGGGAGCTAAAGATCGGAATGTTAAAAAATAAGGAGTATAATAAATATATAACGTTGTAATCAGATAAAAACAATCATTCATTTGTTGTCGTAGTTTCGTTTAACCGGGTTTCTAAGTATGGTTCTTTGGTATCATCAAACAAGCGGACAATGTACAATGTAAAATAAATGCGTCTCTCTCGCACATGAGCAGGATACGCTTTGAAATAATACTATTTGTCTCGTTCACATCGACCGAGCACCGCGCCATGCCGTCCGCTCCGCTCTTTACCTATTCGTTTCCTCGTTCACTCGCTCACTCCCTGCTCCCGCTCCATTTTAGATCCGGAGCCAAAGAAGCGCGGACCGAGACCGAGACCGATTAAGATCATTTACGAGGAACTAGTTCTTTTCGGTCCGCGATGGGAATTCATTCTTTTTAGTTCAGGACCGACTCAAGCCTACACATCAACCTTAATTCAACTCCTTAATTTGTAGATAAGAAACACCATAAAAATAATAAATTTAATGGAGAATACGAAAGTATAGGCTACATGTGGCTACATTTCAGCTATGAGGCTTTCGTAGTGTTTTGCAAGTGTGACGCTAGATGGCGAATAACCGGAATTCGCTTGCTGGGCTTGCACCGCGCTTGCTCACATTCGTCGAAACTATTTGAGAGAAACATGCCATTCTCTTCTACTGACGTAAATAAGACAGAGACATCATGCGTATCTCTAGTCGTCTAGGCTCAGTTGGTGAGCTTGTTGGTTGTTGTCAGTGTACCGTATCCTTAGTGTCTCACTAGATGGCAATACGTATCGTGTTATTTGTGTTCTCACTGGTGCCATCTATTGGAAAATCGAAGGAAAGAAAAATAGCCAGTTGAATAGCCAGTATTAGGGTGATACCATTTGCTTGTAATAGGTGGTGTCTCTGTTATATATGTACTCTGTGCTTAGGTTTAACCCAATTGTACACCATAAAAATATTTTTCTACGCTTTATGAAACTGCGTTTTGCAATAATTTTAGTAAATTTTTTTTTGCAAGTTAGAAGAACCTGGCCATAAGACCATTTGAATTCTAAACTAAACACGGTTTTTAGCATTATCTATAGTAGACGACTCGAAAAAAAAGTTTCAATCAGGGGGGCTACTACGAAATTCGAAAATCGAAGTTTGTATCGTATTGTTGCTAATATTATTTAATACGAGAGTGAAAGGGACGGTACGATACGAACTTCGATTTTCGAATTTTGTAGTAGCTCTCTGAATTGGCGGGTAGCCATTATTTCATTTAGTTATTTTCGTAGCCGAGCTGTGAAGTATTTAGACACAAAATAATTGTATTTTATTTGCATCTTTTTCCTCGCAATGCGCAATGTCCGTTCTAATAGACTCTCGTTAGTAATCCCCTTCTTACGCCCCTAATGTACAATGTACTATTTTACAGTGATTTATTGGAATACAACGGCTACGAAATTGACGGTGACGTCGTAATCTGTTCACGAGTCGTCGTCGACGATGTCTCAGCCAGCACTCACGACGAATGGCCGGACAACGAGACATACTCAGATGTAAAATACTCCTATATGTATAACATATACTTTATGTTTGTATCTTTATCAAATGCTGTCACAAAATCTAATCTCCAATACATCCATATAAATATAAGTACGTGTAGGTTCTCAAACTGTGACTATAAAGTAATTGCAAAATATAAGTTTCTTTTAAATATGATAGAACATAACAATGGTGTTTCAATTGAAATCAGTTTTGCTTTGTTTCTTGCCTCTCACATGGGGCTTTAAATGTGAGGTTTGATTCTACTTGCATAACTGAGCTACTTTTGTCAATCGTCACTTAAGTATATTAGTGTATAGGACATGGCGGTGTAGTTAATGTACGACTTGTTAACGCACGCTCAAATAATGCACGGCCTGATAGTCCGTGCTTATGTTCACGGATTATACGTGAAAGCAATAAAGATTTTGAATTTTGAATTTTTTGAATTTTATCATGCCGTGCATTATCACCCCGTACCGAACTAGCACGAGTGTAGTTAATGTAAGACTTATTAATGCACGCTCAAATAATGCACGGTATGATAATTGATAATCCGTGCTTATGTACATTTGTTTTTCGTGTACATCGAATATTAATAAATTTAGTAGAAAATAATTTAATTTGGTCCTGGCGCTTCGCCGGCAGCTGCCGCGGCACGCTCGCTACGCTCGCTCGGCTCGCTATTGTGGTCACAATTGGACCTAACACAACCAAACACAAATCTAAGGTCATGCGAATCTATTGGATTCAGATTATTACTTCGTACATTATCACTACGTACATTACTGCGCGCGCAATATTTTGTGCGCCCTGATAATGCGCGACCATGATATTGTACGGCATGATAATCGGAAGCAAAAATGCTTCGGATTATCACGTCGTGCATTATTGCGCGTACATTCCGAGTTGTACATTATTGTTTCCCGGACATGGCGGTATTATGGTACGTCAAGGACTTTGATTCATGAGCCACCATGGAACCATTTCACAGTAAACGGCATAGTGACGTCGCATTAATTAACAAGGAAAATCGTAATGACTTTTCCTATGAAAAGGTTCCATGGTGGCTCTTGAATTTAATGTCCCTGACCGTACGAGGACAAAATTTCCTTTGTACGTGAACTCTAAATAATAATTCTGTATTCCATTTAAACTCGAAACATTTATCAATGTGCTGTCGGTTTAGTATTTTATTATATTGAAAATTACATTTAATCTCTGTGAAAAAAAAGGACAATTTAAAAAAGTTGCAGAACAAGAGTAGCTGTTATGCGAGTAAAATTGAACCTTGTGTTTAAAGCCAGAGGCACCCTGTAGGCATGTTATTTTATTATTTGAATGAACCTGTAGTTTACACCCCCTGATTTATTATTTTAAAGCTACACTCATTTCAGTGGGATACGACTGACGTGAATTCTACAATATCTGACGGAAGCAACATGCCAATGGATTTTGATGGTTTGAATTGTCCAAGTTTATAATTAACTAGTGTTCACCCGCGGCTTCGCACATGTAAATCATTAGATCCAGCAGCTGAAATTGAAATTTTGGGATTTTTAAATATTCCCGTGGGAATTCCCGAAAATTAAATCGTGCTTTTCATTGACGTTCCATTAAAAACAATCATGTCAGATTTCATGACTCTAAGCCCAGCGGTTGTTGTTTCAAGATTTTATCCCTATCCCGTGGGAATATCGGAATTAAAAGTAGCTATGTTTTATTCCAGATGTACAGCTATCTACATTCTTAATTTCATCCAAATCTGTACAGCCGTTTCGGAGTGAAGGAGTAACAAACATACTCACTCACAAGCTTTCGCATTTATAATATAAGTAGGTTGTACAGCTATCTACAAACCAAATTTCATCCAAATCTGTCCAGCCGTTTCAGCGCGAAGGACTAACAAACATACTCACTCACCCACTCACTCACAAACTTTCGCATTTATAATACAAGTAGGATTTTTAGTTGCATGAGATATGCCTGTTTGCAGCTATGTGATAAATATTATCATTACCTCTGGGAATAGTGCCTGTCGCCTAACTATTGCAAACTGTAAGACGATCGGATAGCCAAGCCAACACTACATATATTTCTGACCAACATCTAAAGTAGTATACTAATCAGTCTAGTATTTACCAAAAATTAAATTATTAAGGGTCAGTTGACTTTTTCTTGTACCTTGTTATCACAGTTAAGTCCCCTGGACAACTCTTTAAAACCATGAGTTTCTACATGTTTTTTGTGGTTAAAATTCGTCGAGCGTACATTTTTGTCGTAATTACAAGCCCATTATTTTATGCCGAGTACTGCCTTTTCGCAACGTAACGTTTGGCAACCTGTTTCATTTCGCAAACACTAAAACTGTAAATATTTCAGGATTTATTTCAGGGCCATCGTGTAGAACCCTTTAGGTTAGGTTAGGTTAGTTTTATAAAAATCCTGAAAAATTTACAGTTTCAGAAATATTAAACAGTTGGGAAATGAAAAGTTGCGAAATGAAACAGGTTGCCAAACGTTATTCGCCGAAACATTAGTAAACCATTTTATGGACTAACTCCCGAGCATATTATTAGCATAATATTAAACAGTTTTTTAAGAAACTGTCCCTGTTGTGTCTTTAACAACGGGACAGAAAAAGTTGATGGACCCAAAAAATTACTTAAATGTTTCAACTCTGACACTAAACCTTTTCGACGCCAACGACTCATATATACGCACCGCAGGTTCCTCGCCAACGACCTATATATACGTCCATTACTTCAATGCAAAAGCAACCTTGGCGTATGGGTGATGTCTTTTGTATTTGACGTGGCGGCGAAAAGGCTAATATACTTCTAAACTTTATTATTATTTAAGTAGTATCTGTAGCGACTCTCATTAATCCAGTACCAGGTTGAAGTAACTGAACTTCTGCAGGCCGATCTCTCCGCCGCGCGCTGGATCGCAAAGTCAAAAAGCTGCGAGCTATGTTAACACACGACGAAGATATCACGCGAGAGCTGAACCAAGTAGTGTGCCGGCTCCTCAAGATTGCATTAAGCAGCAGCCGAGGCAGGCAAGCCCCGGTGCACTCGAAATGGCTACAGTGTAAGCTGCTCGATCTCCTCACTCTCACTGAGAAAGCGATTGTGAGGAGGAAAAATAGATTCATTGAACGTTATCCTTTGAATGCGATAGGCTATGGTACGTTTTTTGTTTTAAACTATTTAATAATTACTTATATCATTATTTTTAAATGTCATTGTACCGACTGGTACCGTTACATGCATTGGTATTTACTGGCCACTCTTGAATTCCGATATATAAAGGGTGATCAATCCAAATGGCGACGATAAATCTAAAAGCGACGTCATGGTTCCTAAGAACAGATTTACCTACCTCTTACAGTTTCTGACTGCTCGCTTCGCTACTAACCTATTTGGATTGATCAACCTGTGTATCACGAAGACGAGCGGCAACAAGATAGACAGGTCAGCTCTAACTATTTACAATCTTTTTTGAAAAACCTTGATGGCCATTATATTATAACGATGACAGTACGAAACTATTACATACTGTTATTTTAATTACTGCTGAATAGTTTACTTTTGATACTTTGTCAGCGTTGATGAGTTGATGACTGTAGTGACAGGGATAGAAATAAAATTGATGTTATAAACAAGAAATTATTTCAGATACTCAAGATGACACAACAACCTCTGAAATGGTTGAGTTATGTAAAATTAAGGCGGACGACACTGCGTAAGAACTTCATATGTTTATGTGTTTATTAAGACAGTAGACTTACGTTTTTGTTCATAATGATGTTCATGTTTTAGGTTGAGAATTGTAGAGAAATATCGTCATTTAGTTCAGGCGCCAGGTATTTCTTTTCTTGTATTACATTGTTTATATTATCATTTTTTTGGGGTTTTTACTTTGAAACTGGCTAAGTTTTTTAACCGTCGCAAGTTTCAGATAATGATATAATTGATGATAATAATGAATGTTACGGCGAAAATGGGCTGAGAAGTGAATTTAGCACCACCCTTAGCAGCATATCTACTAAACTTCCAGGTGTGTTAATACATGTTTGTGTTAAGTCAGCATTCGGTATACCTATTTATAAATAAAGGCTTAAAGGGACCACACTTCTGCAATACCTTTTTTTTTAATCTGACAGATTCTCATGGCGATCAAAACACAATAACTGATTCTGAGGTGGCGCATGAAAACTTTATGCGCGAATCTTCCATACTCGGCGACATTAGCTGTTTCCCAGATTTCAAAGTACCATCTCCAGGAATTTATGATGACGAGCACGTCAATAAAAGGATACAGAGTTGGGTTAATAAAGACCTAGTTCTGTACCCTGATAAAGCTCAAGATCGCATGATTAGCTCCGGCGACGATCATAGCTCCTCGAAAAGTCGGACGAAGAATTCAAAGACTACAAAGTCACACCGAAAACATAAGTCAGTGCTGATGAAAAACAGAAACACATTGGTAAATACTGAAATAGGGACTTTTAAACTGCCCAAAAGCAATGCTTACATAAAGAAGTCCGAGAACAAGTCAAAACGTGACAAAGTCAAGAACAAGACACTACTCGCCAAAAAAGCAACGAAAATTAAAACAAGTTACAAAAATCTCGTCAGAAAATTAAGTAATAAAGCTACAGCCTGTGAACTGATGAGGAATTCGGTATCAAACTACAAAACTAATTTAGTGAAGCCTATCGAAGACACGAAGGACCAAACCATAATGCAGCTCACTGCGCCAAAGCCTGTGAGTCTGTATTTTTTAAGAGGTCCAGGTTATTTTTTTTTTCTATAGTCCTGGTCCTAAATAGCGGCAGCACTTGGATTTTTATTCCCTGTCGTTGTTTTTTTTTTGAGATCGAGACGACATTCGGTCGTAATGGCAGACAATCGGATGCAATGATGATTCGGATGTAATGGTAGTCACCTGCGTCCATATCTGCCACGTCCTACCGGCCCCTATTAGAGTTGTGTCAGAAATGGGTGCTGGTGACTGTACTGAGTATGGAGAAGAAAGGAAAAGCGGAAACGACCAGCGCGGAACGTTTATGACGCTCGCGATCGCAATCAAATGACAGTTTTTGTATGCGAAATCTGTCATTTGATTGCAATCACGAGCGTCAGCAAAGTTAGGCAAAACGGCCTCGGGACTATCGAAAAAAAAATATAATCCGCACCTCTTCAAAAAACTTTACTTAGCCAATACGGTATTTGACAACTCCTGATTTTGCCATATCTTAATATTATTATGAAAATATAGATAAACAGAGTGTTTAGCGAAGAGAAAATTTAAATCGGTTGAAAATTGGATTTATAGTGATTTTTTGAAAAATCTATGTACCTGTCTCTTTCTCAAACGCTTTTCTCTATGCAGCAAGTATGGCGGTACTGGCGTGTGACGTCACATGCCAGTATGTCTTTCTCTGTCTAATCTTGAATTTGAAACCTTTATAACTTTGTTATTTGTAAGGGTAGCTTAAAACTTGTTTTTCTATTCGATAACAGGCATTGTGTAGTTTTAATTTATAAAACATATACAAAATAGTCAAATACCGTATTGTAGCACAGAATAAGTAGGTAATAGATTGTTGTACCTATGATAGTAGTTGCAGCTACTTTAAAATATCCACTTTTTCTGAAGCAATATTTAACTCTCGACAAACGCTATAAGAGATGACAGACTTAACAGCGAAGATAATTTTAGATTCCAGATAGCATTATCGAGCTTTGCCAACCAGGTATTCGCGCGCAAAAGCATTACCAAGAGCTGAATTTGAATGGGGAAGGTAGTAGCGTAGGCGCTGTTGCAGTGGAACCATCTGCTATAGCAGCCACAAAAGAAAGTCTGCTTATTGGTATTATTACGGATGATGCACTGGAAACAGTCGCTATGCGACGAACTGTCGGCACTGATCCTGGAATGGATACCGAATTATACGAGCAGGAGTTGGAACTTACAAATGTTACAAGCATTATGAATGACGATGCGTGCTACGAAAAAGCGCCTTTCTCTACTAGGATTATTAATTCTCAGACGATATTTTTGCATGGTACGGTTTCAACGTAATTTACATTAACTTTTGTAGTGTACATACGCCTAAGCCTAGTTGTGTTTGCATGGAAAGGACGCCCTGTCATTAAATGATTATTGTTATTTACGTAATATTTACGAGTCTTTATAACAAGTATTATTTCCTCTAAGTTTCAGCTTCCTATCTTATTCCAATGTTGATATTGTTGATGAGATTGGCTAATGCAATTTGCGTAAATAATTCTGATACAGTATCCTATGTATAGAGAATTGCTAGTCCTATAAATAATACCTATTCAATATTGGCAAAAAACTTTAGGAAATGTAGGAAATAAAACTTTAATATATTTATTTTCTTGCATTTTAGAAGAGTGATACCAACATTTTTTTAGAAACTTAGCGGAAACTTACAGTAAACATTTGATGAAAGGGCACTTTATCATGCAAATACGGTTAGGTAAAGCTCTTATACCCTTTGTATTTTCTAGATATTAATGAACCTACTACGTCAAAAGGCCTTCGGCATGTAAGCATGGACGTTCAGTGTGGCACAGATTCATTTATACCAAATTATGCATCATTGTCCGGAACCACTTCACTTGCCGCTGTACCCAAGATGTTTACGACTGGGATTAGAATTGGAGATTCGTTCTGTGACGTCAGAGCGGATAATACTTCAGATTTTGGAACTTCAACCTACGGTACTAATAATGGGGCTGTCATATCTTCTAGAACAAAATCCAATTATATAAAAATACATGACTCCGACACTCAAGTTGGAGATTCAAATGTTGATACCAAATCCAAGAACGAATCCGATTTAGAAGCAATTTCCAAATATATTTATGAGAACCAGGCCAAATTTTTGCCCGAAGAATCTCAAGGTGTTAAAATAAAACAAACTGATCTACAGAATAGCGAAGTAAGCGATTGCTACACCATAGAACATAGTAAAAGTTGCATAGACGAGTCGATTCCGAAAAACATGACTTCAACAGAAATGTTGAAACCTGTTTCCAGCCACATAAAAATTGAAGACTCTGGTTCGGAATTTAATGGCAGTTTCTGTAGTGTGCCAAAGTCTACGTTATTAGCAGTTCGCTTCTCGCCAGAATTAAGCAACTCAAGAGTTACGATGCCAAGGTTTATCACGTCGAAATCCGTGCGACCCAAATTAAGCTGTGGTGGCGTTCACCTCCACAGTTACATGGACCCGCAGATATCTGAAGACGTGGTCTACCAAGGAGAATGGCAGCAATACAGACCAAAGACATCTATTCGAAATAAACCTTGCAACTACACAGTTCTGAAGAATAAAAAGGACGTGGCTTCGAAGAAAATAAACGGAGTGCCAAAAGATAAATTCGATTCAAAAAAGAAGCCAGACTTTAAATTCGGAAAGCAAATAAATCGAAAACCAAAAGTAGTACCCATACAAGTACATCATGCTAAAGTATCAAAAACAAAGGATTCTTTGAATAATAAGATTCCAGCGAAGAAAATTGAAACTACTACTTCTATGAAAGCAAAACCACCCTGGAAACCGGTCATAAAGGTACTAACATAATCTAATTAAGTGATAGTCTTAAAATTAAATGCACAAAGTCATGAACATTTATTGTAGGTTACATTTACGAGTAGAAAATTTACTATAATAGTTCTTATTTTTCAGGTCTCATCCAGAATAGGTTTGAGGTAAGCTAGCCGACGATGCTAATAATATTTAAAATGGTGACAGTAGTAAAATGTGACTCACTTCTTGATTAATTCATTTATTTACCTTTACTATAATATTTTAGCACCAATATCACTCGAAAGATGACATCAAGGTCGACCACGCAACCTATGCGAAGAGCAAAATCAGTACCACCAGATTTAAAATTAAAAGACGGAAAGTTGCAAGAAATGCTCCCTCTAAAGAAGTACATACCTTCATATCTCAGCAGAATGCCCAAAAGAATTCCAGGCCAGAAGCTAGATAAAAGTAAATTTGGCACCAAAGAAGGCACCCTACCAGCCACAATAAAAATAAATAAAGATATCAAAGAACCAATATCACCACCGTCGAAAGTACAAGACATAAAGGCAGTATTATTAAAAATTCCAAATGAGCCCCGGGAAAACGTAAGCTACGTTGTATTTCGAAATGAAATAGAGAATTCAAACAGTAGAACAGTTTTGGGGGAAAACACAGTCTCTGCGAGACCAAGTGACAGGGGGAACTCTGTTAAAGGAACACATAATCCGGGATCTCCGAATAGTTCAACATGTTCTACTCCTAACAGTGTAGCTACAGTGCGGCCTGCAGTGTGGCCTAAACCATTCAGCTCCAGACGACATTCAACGCCAAATAATAAAGCAAACGTACCGCGTAGTGGTTCGGACAATAAAATTTCGTCTAAAATAAAACGGTTCATTAAAAAAACAAAAGTTTCGAAAAAAGAATCAAAAAAAGATATCGAGAACAAAGAGAACGTACCAGAATCTTCTGCCAATTCAAGATTGAAATTAAAGGATGTCGATCGTGCATTGTCAGGAGGATTAGTTGGGACAAGTAATACGGTTTATAGAGCTCAAGTGTTAAGTGGTTCTCATACACCTAACAAGTCCAGTATAAAGATACCACTCCTTGAGAATTCTGAGGATAAAAATAAACCAGGGGATGAAAAGAAAGATGAATGTAATAGCCAAAACTCAAACATGGTCCTAGTATTAGAGCCTTGTCAAATAAAAAGTAATACTCAAATACCAGAGGTAACCCCACCTTTTGAAGAGTGGATTGTGGGCCCTAACAAACCTGCTGAAGAAAGCAATAAGAACAATATTTTAACAGCAATGAAAGAGCTGATTGAAGAAAGTCTAGATTTTATAGATAATTCAGATAATTTTCAAAACATTGATTCTAAAACTGTTATTTTGACCCCTAACAGAAGTGTCACTAAAAGTCTGAATGACACGTCAATTTCTCCATCAGCAAGCTTCAATACGGTTGTTAACAACAAATCTGAGACATTTCACAGTGCAGTTGGCACCGCAAATGATACTGCTGAAAATATCGAGAATACCTCTGTATTAAGTCTACCTCGGAGTATTGGGTCGACGGAGAACACCGATCTTCTTTCATTCAAATCTGTGGCGTCTATTTCTAAGTTTTCCGATTGCTTCGCTGATAACGAAAGTTACAACGACTTCAATTCTATTTCCTTTGACGGCAATGCTTTTCAAGATATATATGAAAGGAAGGAGACGATTTTAACTCAGGTACGGTTCCAAATGTCAATTGAAAGATACATTGCAATTATTGTACTTTTAACCTTTACCCACGGCTTAGTTCACGTAAACCAATACGTAAGTCGCACAAACTTTAAGAAACTTATAACGTTAGTAGGATTAGTTAAGATTAAGCGTAAATCCTATTAATTGTCTGTTTGTTTTACCTAGAGTGAGCCTGGCGCATTGGCTATTCAAGCATTTAGCGGCTATTCTATAAATACGGAGCCGGTCGCTGGCGACCAGCCTGACTACGTCAACTTAATCGATTCGGAGACTGGAAGCGCGGCATACGAAACTGCTAGGCTAGCTGTTAGTATCTACTATCTAGTACAGTAATACAATGAAATTATTTTAAAAATCCTCTTTTCTAGAGGATTAGTTTGTATCACAAAGTAGATAATATAACAGAGATACCACTCAATACAAGCAAATTGTATCACCCTAATAGCCAGTAATCAACTAGGTATTTTTCTTTCCTTCGATTTTCCAATAGATGGCACCAGTGAGAACACAAATAACACGATACGTATTGCCATCTAGCGAGACACTAAGGACAACAACCAACAAGCTCACCAACTGAGCCTAGACGAGTAGAGATACGCATGATGTCTCTGTCGTATTTACGTCATTAAATGCCATGCCAAAAGGGAATGCCATTTTTCTCTCAAGTCTCAAATAGTTTCGACGAATGTGTGCAAGCACGGGGCTGTGCACGGGGCAAGCCTAGCAAGCGCATTCCGGTTATTCGCCATCTAGCGTCACAATTGCAAAACACTACGAAAGCCTCATAGCTGAAATGTAGCCACCTGTAGCCTATACTTTCAAATTCTCAATTTATTATTATTATTTGTTTATTCGACTGGATGGCAAACGAACAAGTGGGTCTCCTGGTCTGGTTATTTATGGTGTTTCTTATCTTCAAATTAAGGCGTTGAATTAAGGTGGATGTGAAGTTGTGTTTATAAAATATGCTAGTTTTTATTTTAATCTCAATATTTCTACTTAATTCGGCTTATTCACATTTTATAATTTACAAATGTTAATGGAAGTGCCATCTATTGCTGTTTTTAGTATAAAATATAACTTTTAGGGGTTGGTAAGCCATGGTTTCTATATACAATTTACCGTCTATAATCTTGGCTAGCGGAACGGAAGTAAGTATCGCTCTTTCAAAAGAGACATGCGATCTGAGATGTTGTTCCATATTTTATTGCACTGAGCATTTTATTGTTGTAATTTAAATTATAACAAATAAGACTGCCGCGCCTATTTATGAATGTCAAGTCAAGCAAGACCGCTAAGACTGGTTTAGAATCCGACGCATAATAAAAAAAATGGAGTCCGAATGATAGAAAAACGTAAACATAAAAACTATTAGCATCGATCAAATGTAGATCTCGCCGTCTCCAAGATTTAAGCCCAAAATAGGTTCCGTATGTCATTTTGCAGACTTCGGAAGAGGTGTTCGTCTCTGGGAGATCATCAGAGAGCTTCGCGTCGTGTGTGCTGGATGACGATTCCGTGGTACCTAACTGGCTGTTTCAAATCATCAGTCAACACCATTCGCAAAGTTTTAATGTTAGTCTAGGATTGGTAAGGTATTTAAACAACCCTAAAAAAGACATAAGTAGGTGTACCAGACCGGAAGAGGAAGCGTTGGCAGGCCTCCCACTATCTAGTCCCACGACATCGTGCGAGTTGTGGGCAACGGGTGGTTGTATGTAGCGAGTTGTCGTTCATTCTAGAGTCCTAAGGGGGAGGCCTTTGTTCAACAGTGGATATCTTTCGGCTGATTATGAACCAAGACGGCGAAATTAATCCTAACTTGAATTTCAATAACAATAAAAGGGATAGTTCTACTAAAGTTTCAACCGCTATCCTGTTTCCTGTGCCATGCGATTGAAAAAGTTAACAAATTGAAATTGTGCCGCACGCACACTATTTAGTTTTATACCACACTACCTTTCGGTGTGGCTCATTCATTTCGGTTGGCTTCAATATGCATCAGGATATTGATAGAGATTGGAACGCCAGTAAAACTACCCAACTTTGTTTGCACTGAACTACCGGGAATTTAGCATTTATTGCCGCTAGGCGTTGCGAACTAGGTTGGTACTGTAAATTTCCGTGCGGACTATCTAATAAGATTTTTTTCCCACTTGTCCACAGTGGGAACAAAGGGATGCGAATAAATGTGAATAGCCCAACAATAGGTGACTACTTGTCAAATGTTCCCGTGAAAAACGACACAAATTTTCCATTGCATTATTTTGATGGTTTTAGCATGGTTACTAGTTGCTAAAACTGAATAAATAAGTACACACAGTGGAACACAGGACCCCTCCTTTTTTGACGTCGGTTAAACAAAACTTTTATTTTCGCAGGCGTTGCATCCACAAGAGCATCCAGTTCAACCACCGGAGCTTCCGATGCCGTTCGCGGTCGAACTCGACGAAAACAGCAACGAGGTCGGTTTGGCGGTCGGCGCCGGCGCAGGCGATGGCCGCGGTATACACAGCGACCAATCACAGGACAGCTCTGGCCGCGGGACCTCGTTGAGCTCCAGTGCGTCTTCGTCTGGGGCACAGAGCGAGGTTTGTTTTGACAGATTGAGCACTTTTATATTTTAGTTGTGGATTGGAACGGAGCAAAATGGTCTAATAGAAGAGCGACATACCTCTCGCATATAGATTGTATACAGCCATTTTTATTCGCATGCATTTTATCAGTGTTTTTTTATAAAGCAATAATTTATTTATTTCAATGATTAACAAACACTCAGATAAATACAATACATAATACAGTAAGTCAAACAAACCGCTCCGCGTCATACCAGGCGCAAAGGTGCCCAATACACTTGCCGCGTAGCCCGTCGAACTGCGATGGACAACTTGAAAAGACCCAGAGAGACGGTCAAGACCTCTCTCACCAAGACGGCGCCCCACTTGTTTAAAAAAGTTTTGTCAAATTTTCGTTTTTCTGTGAGTTGAGTAATGTATGTATTCAAGATCTTCTTTCTTCATTACAGGCAATTTTAATCGATCCTTCTGCATTTATTGCCCATTTCGAGATGATGAGGGAGCCGGGTAATGGTCCTGTAGTGGCGCCTAACATAACAATACCTCCGGAGGCGGCGAACGCTCTAGGTAAGTCTTTTGCATGTAGTATATCGTATCTACGTATAACCAATTTCTAATTTATTGTACCTAAATTAATTTTTGCAGTACCTTTCCTAACTCTTTTACCTATAATTATTTGTACTTTCTTGATGCATACGTTATCAACTAATATTTAGTAGTCATTATGAGGTTAAAACACTTGATTAAAGTTAAGGTAGGTATTTGTCTGTGGCTGTAAAAATTTATATGTAAATTTTGGAAATAGTTTGAGAATGATGAAAACGTTATGTAGAATTAATAATAAACGCGAAAAAATAAATATGACTAATATTCGTTCAACAATAAAAATCGTGTTATGGGCCAGTCATATAAATATATAAATAATTAGCTTACACAAGATTTATCAGACTATTTCTCAAAAAGTTGTCCATTTTCAAGTTGTGGCCATATTAAAACATATACATATAAATAAAACATATACATATATATATATATATATAAATAAGTAATATTGTGTTTAAATATATACAAAATCTTGTGGTAAAGGTGATAAAAAGTCAGATAATCTTTGTTGTTGGATCGAATAGAAAGTTTCGATGTAGTTACAAAATTACGATTTGATGATTTGATCATCACAAGATTTCGTGACGTTTTCCTGACATCAATAAATTTTGGATGTTTTATGCAGAGTATGCTTTATGACCTCGTCCTTAGTGTTGATAATTTCTTGACAATACTGATTTCTTGTCAATTTCGTGACGGGACAACTTTTTGAGAAATACTCATCAGACTCCTAAGTAGGCTGTCTTACTTAACTTTTAATAAGGCCCCATCTATTGGAGCATACTACCACATAATCAAAAGCAGCTATCGAATACATAACCTGACAAAGAATATTTTTAAAGCTAGTCGTATTTTCAATAATTCCAATAGAAATTGTGACGTATTTAGAAATTAATAAGGTTCAGTTTCCAACTCAATGCAAGTGATCGCTAAATCGCCTCTACCTTATTAAGGGTTAATACTTGTGTCCTTATTATTCCCACGGAATAGAAATAAACCGGCTAAGAGCGTGTCAGACACGCCCAAGATAGGGTTCCGTAGCCATTACGAAAAAATCAAGTAATATTTTTCTAAGAATTTCGTATTGTGTACGGAATATTTAGGTATATTTTTTATGTGCCTATGCTGAGGCACCGACTTCAAGCTAGTAGGTACATAGAAAAATATTTTTAAGGGTTTTGTAGTCGGTTCTATTTTTGTTATTTTTTTGGAGTCAGTTTTACTTTTTGTTAATTTTAATAATAGTGAGGCCGAGGAGGACGCATTTTTTGACGAGACAAAAAAAATTTTTTTTTCAAAGAAATTCGCGTTTTCTAAACAAGGTGGCCATTTTAGTAGACTTATTAGGAAACAACATAGCAAAATAAATTTACTTCATGACCACATGTTTTGCAATTCATACTCATTATCATGCTGCTATTTACTCTTCAACTACTAATTATTTCCCAAGCAATCTTAACCGTCATGATTTTCCTTGTAAATTTGATATACTTTTGGTAGGCTGGTGAAGTACTCAGCACTTACGTGGATATCGTGCGGGTCGCGGTGAATGTAAACAAGAACACTGTTTAACAGTTTATTTAGAGCGACGTTTAGTACAGCACAGATAAAAAGTCAAGCACAGTCTTAGAAGGAGAAAATGGAAGAGATAGGAACAAGCACAGCGATTGATATTAGGCGCATACGTAATTAAAAAGCGGATCGTAAGCGAAAGCGGCGGAGCAGAGCGACATGCGTCTCGCGTCGTATCATCAAGCTCACTGTCCGGCGGCGGTCGCGCACACGCAACTCCGGAGGAGGCGAGCGCGCTAACCGGTTATGCCGTGACGTAGGCGGTTGCAATGCGGATTCCTAACTACTAATAAAAACGGTGCGCTTGTCCGCTTCAACATACAAAATATATATTATAAAGTTTATATAATGCAAAGTGTCATTTATGATTTAACGTAAATGAATGCATTATGCAATTTTAAATTATTATTAGTATTATTACATTATTATTATTATTAGATTAACATTATTATATTTGTTTTATTATTAACATTATTTAATTAGATTATTAAGACTAGATTATTAAGTTAGTATTAAGATTAAATTAATATGATTTATAATTAAGATTAGATTATTATGATTGGTTTTATTATTTGTAATTATTTATAATACTTTATTTGATTGTACTATTATAAACATGCTAATGTAAATTTTCGTAATTATTTGCCATTACTAACATTCAGTAATAAATTATAATGTACTAAATTTAACTATTATAAATTAAGATTTAGTGACATACACTGAATGCACGCCACATCACCCCCTTCCAGAGACCATCATGGGCGATAATAGTTGGGAAACCGGACAACGCGGCCTGATCGCGTCCGCCTGATGTCATTATCTCCGGTTCCAGTTGTAGATGTGGTGGTGTTTGCTGGAACTGGTGGCGTTGATGAAGTGTTTGTGACGTTGTTTGTGTTGTGAGTGTGTGTTTGTGTATCCGGTTGAGTACTAGTGGTGTGTGTGTCATGCAGTATGTAAGCCGGCTTTAAGCGATCTACAGATACTGTCATTTCCTTACCATTGACTGATAACCGATACACCTTGGGATCTCTCTTCAAAACTTTATGTGGGCCAGTGTATGCTGGCTTTAACGACCCACCGACTGTGTCGTCCCTAAGGAAAACATGAGTTGCTGTTGCCAGGTCTTTGAAGACGAAAGTTGGCCGTCGTCCCACGTGGCGAGTACCTGGTACTGGTTTCAGATTCCCAGCGAACATACGAAGTCGGGACAGGTAATCTGTGACATCCGTGGTGGCGTGAGTTTCGTGGTCGAAGAAATCACCGGGCAACCTAAGCGTCTCACCGTATACCAATTCTGCCGCAGAGGCCTGAAGGTCTTCCTTGTATGCGGCTCTGATGCCTAGTAGGACTAGAGGGAGAGCTTCAACCCAACTACTGTCGGCGTGGCACTTTATGGCTGCCTTCAGCTGCCTGTGGAAACGTTCCACGAGTCCGTTGCAGGCAGGATGATACGCAGTAGTGCGCTTGCGCCGAAATCCTATTAGCCTTGCCAGCTGCTGGAATAGCGTCGACTCAAATTGCTGACCTCTGTCGGTGACAATGTCGATTGGGCATCCAAAACGAGCAATCCAACCATGTAACAGCGCTTTAGCGACGGTCTCGGCTGATATGTCTTGTAGTGGTACTGCTTCAGGCCAACGTGTGAAACGGTCGATGGCTGTGAGGCAGTACTTGAACCCTTGACAAGGTGGTAGTGGTCCTATGAGGTCGATGTGGATGTTAAGGAATCTGGTATGCGGTAGCTTGAATGAGCTTAAGGGTGATGAGACGTGACGAGTGACCTTAGAGCGCTGGCAAGCCAGACAACTACGGGTCCATTCTCGACAGTCTTTGCGTACCCCTGGCCAAACGTACCTCTCCGCAACCAACCTGGCAGTGGCGTTTGCTCCTGGATGGCTTAGGGAGTGAAGGGTCTCGTAAATCTGCTGCCTGAGCTCCTTAGGTACATAAGGTCTTACCTTACCCTCTCTCTCGTCGCAGTAAAGGTCGACACTAGTTCCGGGCACATTCACTTTCTTCAGGCACAGTGAGCTGCTAGTGTTCAAAAGAAGGCGTAGTTCAGAGTCGGTGTTCTGTGCCGTAGCTAACTTACTGTAGTCGACAGGCTGCGTGATTTCCTCGACTCGTGACAGAGTGTCAGCTACGACATTGTCTTTGCCTGAGATGTGCCTGATGTCCGTCGTGAATTGTGACACGAAATCTAAGTGTCGAAACTGCCTTGGGGAACAATTATCCTTACGAGAGCTATATGCGAAGCATAAAGGTTTATGGTCGGTATAGACAATGAAGTCTCGTGCTTCTACCATATGCCTAAAGTACTTTATAGCTTCGTATATGGCTAAAAGTTCCCTGTCGTATGGAGAGTACTTACGCTGTGGTGGCGTCAGTTTTCGCGAGAAAAATGAGAGAGGCTCCCAGGCGCCGTCCTTCAGTTGCTGCAGCACAGCACCCATAGCCACGTCTGATGCATCAGTGACGATGCACAATTTTGCCTGAGCGTCAGGGTGAGCCAGTAGTGCTGCATCGCACAAACCTGTCTTGCACCTTTCGAAGGCAACCCGTTCTACCTGGGTAAAGTTGACTGGGTGGGAACCTTTAAAGGAACCTGTGAGTAGGGAATTCAGGGGAGCCTGGTGTATAGCTGCGTTAGGGATGAACCGTCTGTAAAAATTAAGCATACCCAAGAATCTCCTGAGTTCTCTCACGTTCCTCGGCGTTGGAAAGTCCTGGATGGCTGCTACCTTTTCAGGCAGTGGTTTGGTACCGTTTGCAGATATACGGTATCCTAAAAAAGTTACCTCTTCCACTCCGAAGTGGCACTTGGAGGTGTTGATCACCATCCCGTACTCCTGCAACCTGGTGAACAGTCGCCGTAAATGTGATTCGTGCGTCTGGTGGTCCTTTGAAAAGACCAAGAAATCGTCAAGGTAACTGTAACAGAAATCCAGTCCCCGCAGCATCTCATCCACGAAGCGCTGGAATGTCTGCCCGGCGTTACGAAGTCCGAACGTCATGAACGGGAATTCGTAAAGCCCGAAGGGCGTTGTAATGGCGGTTTTCGGGATATCTTCGGGGCTGACGGGGATCTGATTGTAGGCCTTGACGAGATCTATGGTTGAAAAGACGGTGCAACCAGTTATGCTGTGCGAGAAATCCTGGATATGACGAATCGGATATTTATCCGGAATGGTTCTCGCATTTAGCAACCTGTAGTCACCGCACGGTCTCCAACCGTTATCCTTTTTAAGGGCCAGATGTAAGGGAGATGCCCAAGGTGACTCGGAGGGTCTGGCTATGCCACTCGAAAGCATAGAGGCAAACTCCTCTTTTGCTACCTTAATTTATCGGGTGCCAGTCGTCTTGGTTTACTAGATACGGGCGGGCCGGGTGTGGTGCGAATGTGGTGTACTGTTGAGTGCTTAGGTGTACGATGTATGCCAGATGGGCGAGTGATGTCAGGGTATTCGCGTAGTATGTTGTGATATGTAGACTCACCAGTTACAACCTTTACCGAAGAAATGACATCAGACGGCTGCGTAGGCAAAGCAGGGGCGGTGAGCCTTGTATTGTTGTCGGTAAGGCGATGGTTCCTGCAATCAACTAAAAGATTATAATGAGCAAGAAAATCTACACCTATTATTGCCCTGGTGACATCCGCTACAACAAATCGCCAAGCATAGTCGCGGCGCAACCCTATGTTAAGAACTAAGTGTGCATACCCGTAAGTATTAATATTTGTACCGTTAGCTGCACACAAAGTATAATTGGTTTTATTTCGCCGTTCTTTTAATAAATTACGGGGAAACACACACAAATCACTTCCGGTATCTACTAAAAATTGTATTTTAGATTTAGTGTCCATTACAAATAAGCGACCGGAATTCGGACAGCCGCCAGTCGCCATCATCGACTGCCCTATGCATTTCCCGCTGTATAGTCACACGGTTTCACACAGCACCGCGCCTGGCTTCCAAACTTGTGATGGTACCAGCAGGTGGGAAATTTGCGGTAGTTGGAGTTTGACCTCGTTGAGTTCTGGCGGTGTCGGCTTCGGCTTCGGCTTCGGTTACTATTCTTTGGTCGTGACTGGCGGGGCTCCCGGGACATTCTGTCCATTCTGGTGGTCAAAGCCTCCATCTGCTTGCTGAGTGCCGCGATCTGGAAGACCAGCGGGTCCGTTGGAGGGGCTACAGCTGGTTGTACCGCTGCGACTTGTGGAGCAGAAGCAATGGCATCATGAACCTTGTCCGCCAATTCCGCCAATTCTTCCAAGGTACACTTGGTTTGTGACGCGAGGATGACCTGGATGTTCTGGGGAAGCCTGTTGGTCCACATCGTACGCATCAGATCTTCAGGTACCCCAGGACCGGCTAAATGCTGCATGCGACGAAGCAACTGGGAAGGTTTCCTGTCCCCCAACTCCTCGTGAGACAAGAGCTGCTGAATATCTCGCTCCCGTGTGGCTGATAAACGTTTCACCAGCTCGTTTTTGAGCTTGCCGTATTTATTCGTAGCTGGTGGGTTCGTTATTATGTCCTCTACTTCTGACGCATATTGAGGATCCAGCTGGGCCATGGTGTAATAAAATTTGGTAGTGTCCGAAGTAATATTGGACAGCATAAATTGGGCTTCCAGCTGGGCAAACCATAGTGCTGGTTTTTCTTTGAATGGGGGTATCCGCACACCTACTCTACACAACTCTGCGGCATTCTGCGCAGCGCCATCATTTGTCCCTTGTTCAGATGCTTCCTTGGCTTCCATATCGTCGTGCACAGTTCGGGGTCACCAATTTGGTAGGCTGGTGAAGTACTCAGCACTTACGTGGATATCGTGCGGGTCGCGGCGAATGTAAACAAGAACACTGTTTAACAGTTTATTTAGAGCGACGTTTAGTACAGCACAGATAAAAAGTCAAGCACAGTCTTAGAAGGAGAAAATGGAAGAGATAGGAACAAGCACAGCGATTGATATTAGGCGCATACGTAATTAAAAAGCGGATCGTAAGCGAAAGCGGCGGAGCAGAGCGACATGCGTCTCGCGTCGTATCATCAAGCTCACTGTCCGGCGGCGGTCGCGCACACGCAACTCCGGAGGAGGCGAGCGCGCTAACCGGTTATGCCGTGACGTAGGCGGTTGCAATGCGGATTCCTAACTACTAATAAAAACGGTGCGCTTGTCCGCTTCAACATACAAAATATATATTATAAAGTTTATATAATGCAAAGTGACATTTATGATTTAACGTAAATGAATGCATTATGCAATTTTAAATTATTATTAGTTATATACATTATTATTATTATTAGATTAACATTATTATATTTGTTTATTATTAACATTATTTATTAGATTATTAAGACTAGATTATTAAGTTAGTATTAAGATTAATTAATATGATTTATAATTAAGATTAGATTATTATGATTGGTTTTATTATTTGTAATTATTTATAATACTTTATTTGATTGTACTATTATAAACATGCTAATGTAAATTTTCGTAATTATTTGCCATTACTAACATTCAGTAATAATATATGTACTAAATTTAACTATTATAAATTAAATTTAGTGAACATACACTGAATGCACGCCACATAAC